>NW_022436952.1:15147980-15287641 GCF_009761245.1 Sapajus apella | reverse complement strand
ATTTTTTGTATTTTTAGTAGAGACAGGGTTTCACCATGTTGACCAGGATGGTCTCGATCTCTTGATCTTGTGATCCACCCATCTCGGCCTCCCAAAGTGCTGGGATTATAGGCGTGAGCCACCGCGCCTGGCCTGAGTTGTAAGCTTTTAAAAGGGCAGGGATTTTCTTTGTGAGGGGAGCTCCACTATTTGGGGCATTCAGACCTGCCGCAGCTCCCGGCCAAATAAATCACCCCTTCCTTTCCAGTTTGGTGTTTGAGAGGTTTTGTCTGTGGGCTGTCCTACAACAGTAAGGCATCACCTCGAACCAGAGAACTCCTCCCTGTGTATTTAAACTGACTCAAGCCACCACCCAGAATAGAGAGGAGACCCAGGGACTGACAACTAGGGGAGGCGGGGGAAACAAAGGGCCAAAACTTGGGGGACAAGAGACTAGTTCACCCAAGAAACCCTTCTCACCGGGCATCAGCAAAATGGTACCTGCCCCGCCTCTTCTAAAGCCCACCTTAACTATACCCCACACTCTCAAGGGGCTCCAGGAGCCAGTAAAGCTGGGACAGAGAAGGTGGTGGGAAGGTTAACCCTAAACACCAGTAGTTTAAACATGGATATTAACAGGGTGGCAGTTAACAGGGAGCATTTAAAAACCAAATTCTAGCATTCTCTTGAATGTAGTTATTATTAGAAACTAACAAGTAAGCTCTATTTAAGAGATAAGCATTTAACAGTCAAATCTTTTCCCCCCTCTTTTATCCAAATGAACAAAACTGAATATTCATCTGAATAATACAAGGCTACAAAAAAGCCACATACACAGAAGACGACCGAAACCTGGAAACAAGATACCTCAAAATTAAAATGACCTGCTCCAAATGCAGTCACTGAGGAACATTGACAGTTAACTGACAAGACAATTTTTTTTTAGGTCAGAGAGAGAAAGATGGGAACAGCCTCCTCCGAGCCTCAAAAACAATTTTCTTCTCTTATCATATAGGTCAATGAACACTAATAGGCAATCATGTAGTATCTAATGCATCTTCAGTGAAAATTGATGCAAGTCATGAGTTAACATACTTGGTTAATGGAGAAAAAAAATGAGCAAGGAAACAAAACCCAGGTTGTCAAATTTATTCTGAGTATCCCATGAGAAATTTAAGGTATGTGTACTTAAGAATATTTATAACTCATGCAACTTCCCTACCTTGCTAATAACCCAGTATTGGGGATAGTAATATTCATGGGTTGCTTCCAGCACAGATGAATCCCTGGGGTTTGGACATGGGGAGCATTTTCTGGTTTGAAAATCCTTCTCATCCATCATCCTACCTGGTCCCCAAGGCAGCTCTGTGAGAGGCAGGGCAGGCTCTGCTACTGTCATTGTGCTCAGCTGCTCTGCACAGTTCAGTGACTCATCCGTCGTGACACAGCCACTGAACCAGAGGCAGGAGCTGAGCCCAGGAGTGGTACTCCAAGTTACTTCCATTCACCCCCATACTTTTTTGGAGCAGACTGTCAGGGTGTCCTTTGGATCAGTGAGTGTTCAGAGATGTATTTGGTGGCCATATGGCTCCGAGAGCATGAGAGGGGCTGGCCCGGCAAGGAGGCATGGTGGCCTGCTGACATCGTCACAAGTCAAGCCCCAGCTGGCTGTGTGTCCACTGGCAACCCCATACCTTGGGCTGTCCCCAGCCCCAACTTGGAATGTTTCTAGGTCACCTCCATGAGCTACGGCAGGTTTGGCAAGTCAGCTGTCCTGCAACCCTAAACTTGGAAGGTCTGAGGTCCCACCTGGGCCCGCCCACCAAGAAGTGCAGAAGAAATGAGTAGTGTGCAGGGCAGGCATGGGGAGGTGGCATCATGTGCCTTGGCTTTGCCCTAAGAAAAATATAACTCAGAAGATCGATACGCTCCAAGAAACAAAACAGTCTACCTTTTCAAGAGCAACAGCATGTTTCTGATTACTGGCTGCCATGTTGGGAAACTCACGGCACAATACCTTGGCTCAGTGAGAGCCAACAGCATGTTTCTGATTACTGGCTGCCATGTTGGGAAACTCACAGCACAATACCTTGGCTTCAGTGAGAGCCAACTGGAGTTATCATTAGAGGCTCCTGGGCATTTCAGACACTAGGTATTGGGCAAGGGTGGGTGATGATCAGGCTGTGTCTGCTTTCACACCCACGTGCCAATGTGGACTTCGTAAGGTGGGCAGGGCTAGGATTCCTTCAGTTACATCTCACGTCTGCTTCCCAGAGGCGGTTGCTGAGGATCAGTCCATATCCTAGTAACAATGTTAAGAAGAGAAAGCTCATCTGTTCTCACTGAGCAGCCACTGTATAACTCAGTCTTCACCCCCCGTCCGACCCTGGGGAGTATGAATAGATATGATTGTTCCCATTTCGCAGATGAAGAACTGAGGCCCCGGCAGGACCCTGAGTTCTCTCCCCTGCAGCCCCCCTTATTCATGTGAAGGCAGATTGTTCTGCACTCATCAGTCCCTACCTTGTCCAACCACTGCACCCCGAACCCTGTTCCTGTCGTGTTTCCCGGCAAGAACATCTACAAAATGGGCAAGAGCCCTTAGTCCTTATAACCTGGAGGAAGGAGGGCAAGGAGAGAGTAGGGAAGGACATGGGCATCCACTCCAGCTCCGTGTGGCTTCCCCTGCACCCTGAAGTATCTGATTTCTTAAACATTAGGGCAGGGAAGGATGTACTGAGGATTTTCAGAGACACAGAGCCAAGAAGACCCTGACACAGGAAAACAGCTAGAGTATCTCCTAAGCCAGTCTCGGATGAGCACAGTAGAGTGACTTCTCTGAACCTTTCCAGACCTCCAACTGCAGACTTGCCTGAAGAGGGACTGGGACACCAGACTTGATGCTAGAGGTTTCTTTGCAGCAAACTGGCTCTCAAGTGAGTCAGCTGCCCTGGAGGGACACAGAAGGGCTCACTTCCCTGGCCTTATTAAGAAGGTAAAAAAAGGGGGCAGGCACACTGACCTCAGCCATACCCAGCACCCAGCCTTGGGGACGGTTAAGAACAAAGACTTCCAGGCCAGGAGGCCATCAGAGGCAGATGCTTGAGACTGCCCCGCTGGTGGCCAGGAAACAAGCCTGTGATGGACTCGAGGGGTCTGCAGACATGCCCTCTTAGCACACCCCTCCCTTCTCCCGAATATCCTTCTGTCTGCCTCCCCCAAAATAAGCAGCCTCTCTGGGATCCCTTCTGACCTGGCCCTCCTCCTCTGCCACGTCCCCCGTCCCCTCCAGGGCAGCAGTGTAGCCCCTCCACTGTGACATCCTTCATGCACCTGCTTCCTCGTTTACACCAGTAGTTTGGCAGCTGGTTGCTGTAAACTATAATAAAATGCCTTTCCAAAAAATGAAGGAATGTGACCAGACACGCCAGACATCATGATATTAAAGCCGTGTCAATTAATTTCTCCCCCTGCTTGATAAACGAGCCCCATTCCATCTCTTAATAATGAGGAGAGAAACAAGAAAAGTTGACACTTAGTTTAATTTATTTTCTCAACTTGCCTGGTCATATTTCTTTCTGCCTTGCAGAGCTGGCTGGGGCTGCGGGGAATTACAAGTGGCTCGAGCACAGGCAAGGCAGAGACCGGCGTGAGTCCACACGGGTCTCCTTTATTCCCCCACACGCTTAATCAGGAGGGGGAAAGTGACTTAGTGAGCCAGCTCACACCTGCGTCTCTGCAGCCACCTTTGGGGCTGAGGGGGGGAGTTGAGTGGGGGCAGGGAGTGATCTCAGGTGTGTGAGGAATCAGATAACAGAAATGGCACTATCAGATTTCCAATCTAGTTCCACGGAACTGCACAAGACTGCATTCCCTAAATTAATATTAAGCTACGTTGGCGGCATTTGCTAGAGGGGAGCCAATTTCTCAACTGGAAAGGTGCTTTTCTTTCCTTTTCTGCTCAGGGATGAGCTGGCCAACACTTGACCTTGAAATGTAAGGAGAAACCTTCTAAAAGTCAGGCACCAACCGTGAACTACCAAGTGTTTCATTAGGCTTTAGCTACAAAGAGTTTTTTCAATCGGCCACCATTTCTTTATGGATGCTCTTAGACAAAACATCAAGGTGTGGGTGAAGGCCAGGGTGCTCCTAGACCAGTGCTCCTGGGTGTAGTCCTACAACAGTCTCTCATGGGGGAAGGGCTTGTCAAAAATGCAGATCCCTGGGCTCTGCTGGTTCTTAACACGGTCCAAGTGGGTGTCGCCCAGGAATCGCATTTTTACTCAGGTCTCTGGTAATTCTGATGCCGACGCAAGCCTGACTCTGCCCTACGCTTCCCAATTCAGGACAAGCTAAGTGGAGACCACATAATAACAGAGAATCCAGAACTTTCCACAGGAAAGAGAATTTTGAGGTCCTCTCTTACATGAAGTGGGAAACTAATGTTTTGTTTTTGTTTCTGTTTTTTTAAGACATGGGGTTTTGCCATGTTGGCCAGGCTGGTCTCGAACTCCTGGCCTCAAGTGATCCTCCCATCTTGGCCTCCCCAAGGGCTGGAATCACAGGCATGAGCCGCCATGCCCCTCAATAACGCTGTCTTTAAGAAGCCTCTGACATCCAAGGCAGACCAGAGAAAGACAAAACTGTTTTCTTCCAGGTTCAAGAACCTGTTCAGACTAAAGTGTAAATGACAGAGCCTGCTTCTACTTCCAGAGGTATGGGCAGTTTACCTGAATCAAATCCTTATGCAAAAGCAATTAAGATCCCCTCTAGAATTTCAAACGGGCATCAGGCACTGGGGGAGTTCTTTTTTCCTCTTTTAACTGATGAGGGCACCTCCCTGAGCCTGTGAAATTCGACTGTTTAAAGAGCCGAGTTTTGTAAGGACAGATGGGGTAGGGGCATCCTAAAAAGAACCACCCAGAAAGGAAGAAAGGGAGGTTAGAAAGGAAAAGAGAGAGAGACAGACCTCTAACCATCCTCAAACCATTTTTCTAAGAGAGAAATCTGTCATGAATACTGATAGTGTGATTTGAAAGTGCCTGTGGCTGCAGGGAAAGGGTGTCTCATCCCAGACTCTTGTTAACTGAGTGGGAAAAAGCACCTGTGATCCAGGCCAGACAACCCCAACCTCATTTAATTCCGAGTGCGCTCTATAGCAGCGATTCTGTGAATGACACTTGTCAGGGCAGCAGATTAGTTCACAAACCTATTTTTTGTGCGTGGCGTTCCATCTTGGTCGGGAAAATAGTCAGTTCTTGGCGAGAGAGAAACATATTACTGCTGTTAAGTGCCAATATAAACTCTGGGACGCAGTGGTAAATTCACCAAATTAAATCGCTAGACAACTGGCTCAGATCAGGACCCCGGCAGAAGGTGCCAGGACTGCAGCTCGCGCCCAGCGGGGCAGAGGAGGCTGAGGTCGTGCGCGCAGCTGGAGCAAGGGCACGAGGACGTGCCGCCTCCACGTCTGCTCTGGAAACCACAGAGCCTGGGGCGGCCTTGGCGAGCTCCAACGGCAGGAGCCTGGCCTTCAAGGATTCTCAACTCAGGGCTTTCTGAGCTCAGGGGATAGGTGACAGCTGCAAGTTCTTCCCTCTAGAGGTGGGCATTTGGGTTGGCACTCCCAGCCACTCCACCAAAGAGTAGGTTTCAAATCTGTCACTTTCTCTCGCACTCATCCTCCAGCCTCGTCCGTGCAGCGAGCAACACACAAGCTAAGAGGGAGTTTCCATCTACTTAATGTCCCCAGTGAGGTGGGTGGAAAAGGGCTTAGACTTTGGAGTTGCGTAGATCTGGACTCAAGTCCTGGTTCTAGCACAACCGGCTGCGTGACTCTGAGAGAAGGTTATTCAACCACTCTGACCCTCAGTATCCTCCTCTGTGAGACAAACAATCCACCTCAGCAGCCAGGATTGCTTCAAAACACCTGCACCTCTGAGGAGATAGCGAGCCCCTCCCATCAGTCAAACCAGTCTTGCTATGTCTCTCCTAGCCTAATCTCTATCTCCACACCTGCTTACTTTTGTCTAGCTATAGCCTCACTTGTTAAAATTCACTTGACATGTCTGTAAGGGACATCTCCATGGTGCTTTACCAACTATCATGATGGGAATAAGACTGAGGACAGGGAGAGGTAAAACAAGTCATGCAGTGAATTCCTCAGTCATCTTGTTACTTTTAAAAGACCCTAAGAGGGCTGGGCGTGGTGGCTCATGCCTGTAATCCTATGACTTTGGGAGACCAAGGCGGGTGGATTACTTCAGGTTAGGAGTTCAAGACCAGCTTGGACAGCATGGCGAAACCCCGTCTCTACTAAAAATACAAAAATTAGCCAGTAGTGGTGGCACACAGCTGTAATCCCAGCTACTCGGGAGGCTGAAGCAAGAGAATCACTTAAACCTGGGAGGCAGGGGTTTCAGTGAGCCGATATTATGCCACTGCATGCTAGCCTGGGCAACAGAGCGAGACTCTGTCTCAAAAACAAAAAACGAAAACACCCAAATCATCTACTAATCTTTGAGTGTCGCCTTGTGCTGGCTGCCCAGGGTACGGGCACTCTGTCCCTCCGCCCTGGTGCACTCAGCTCCCCCAGCAGCCTTCTCAAGATGCCCACTCGCTTCCCTCCAAGCAGTTCTTAGGGAATGGTTACCGGCCGCAGATAAGGTTTCAAAACTCCATCAGGAAACCACTACTTGGAAGCAGGTTTTCAGCGCTGCCACAAATTACATGACTTTCATTATGAGGTATGGTTTCAGGATAGTCCCACTGACAGAGCCCTGGCTGGGGGCCCACTCCTCCCACCACACCCCCGCAGAGGGGTCACTCCTGCCAGCATCTCCATGACCCCAGCCGGCTACGCTGCCAGCAAACCTGCCTGGAGTGTGTGGGCAGGCAGATGCCCATCAAGTGCCTCTGACAAGCGGTTCACACGAGACACACATACTTATCACCACAGGGTGGGGTCTGGCCTATTTTATTGTATTCTTCCAGCTGTTAAGGAACTGTTCTTAACATCTGGAGGCCAGATCTCTCTAAGAAGCTGTGACCGGCAGCCCAGGCAGCTGGATTGGCATGGCGGCTTTGCCAGGAGAGAGCAGAGACTGCTTCCCGACTCTTCAGCAAAGGCCTGGGATGGGGAGACGGAGGAAGGTGATGAGGCTGCCGGGGACAGGGGTGGCACAGTCTGGAGCTCATTATTCAGGATGTTCTACCCATCAGCACATCCACACCACCAGGGAACTGACTGGAAACGCAAGCTCAGGCCCCACCCTGGACCCACTGAACTTGAATCTGCATTTTAACAGGTGATTTTATGCAAATTAAAATGTAAGATACATCAATCTGGAAAACTGATTCTCAGTAGTAAGTCTTCCATCAGAGCCACTGAGGAAAAAAATGGTAAAATGCCAATGTCCAGGTCCCATCCTCGGAATTGAGTTAGGTTTGGGGTAGCACCCCAGCATCCGTATGTTTTAAAATCTCCCAAGTGATTCAGTTAGGGTTAAGAAACATTGGGAGGGTGGGTTCGGTGGCTCATGTCTGTGATCCCAGCACTTCAGGAGGCCAAGGCGGGCAGATTGCTCCAACTCAGACGTTTCAGACCAGCCTGGGGAACACAGGAAAACTACATCTCTTAAAAAAAAAAAAAATACAATTAGCCTGGCATAGTGGCACATGCCTGTGGTCCTGGATACTCGGGAAGCTGAGGGAGAGGACTGCTTGAGTCCAGGAGATCAAGGCTGCAGTAAGCCAAGCTCAGGCCACCGAAGCCTGGACAATGGAATGCGACCCCATCTCAAAAACAAACAAGATACATTGGGAGAAGGAAAAAAGTATAATGCCTAATTCTGTCACCTAGAAATAATTTCAGCTTCGCTAACATTTAACACATGACTGAATGATCCCAGGGCCTTCACACGCCCTTATGTCAGCAAGACACTTGTCTTAGTATTTTTTTTAGCCACTAAAGGAAAAGAGGAAATGCTTCCTTGAAGGTGAGGCCAGAGTGCCTCCCCATTACTCACCTGAGCACAGCTGGTACCTTGTGCTGTTTACAGGTAACCAGTAAATGGAGGTGTAGGTTATGCGATCTGGCTTTAAGAAAATGAACGCTAACAAAGTAGGTAACTGCAAAGAAAACAGGGATTGCAGATGATATGAACGATACACGCACAGGATGCCAAGAAGAAAATTGTCAGCTGACCCTTTCCTTACCCTTAGGCAAGACACTTACCCAGCCATATCACACCCCCAAAACATGTCGTGATCAGATGGGACAAGCTGCAGCCAACTGAATGAGGAAGAACCTGATTTTCAACAGACACTGACTGGTACTGTGGAGAAAGTGCTTTGAAAACAAATGTTTGGAAGGTATTTCTATTGTTTTGTGTTTTTGTTGCTAAAAATGATGTAACTAGGTCATCAACAAAAGCTGTCATATCTGCAGACTTTTAAAATCCGGACACAGAATTGTAAAGACTCATTTAAAAAAAAAAAAATGAAGATTTCAGTGGATTTTGAACCCATTTGTTAAAAATGTAAAAATGCAACACTTGATTAGTTTGCATGAAAAACTGATTGACATCAGGGAAGATGGAAATTTACAAGCTGAATTTCAACACAATCCTTTGCATAATTGGAGGATGGGATTGAAAAATTAGTATCATGATTTAGCCAGTACAGTGAATCGTGCCTCCTCTGCTGGGATCTGTTTTTCTTGTGAGGTGTATCTTTCAGTTATGCCAGGCATTAAAACCAAGTATCCAAATAAACTAAACTTAGAATCCAACCTTTAGGGCTGGATCATAAAGTGTTAAATCAAGAATTCCTTTTTAAAAGCAGCATATTCAATCATATTGCTCTCACTAAAAATATTACTTTAATAATTAAATAAAATCCTTAATGGATCCTATTATATTCCTATTTGTATAGGTTTTATAATATACATGAATATTAACATAGCAGTACATGCATATAAATTGAAAATTAGGTAAGATATATTGGGGGGGCGCATGCTAATTTTTTTTCAGCACAATTAAAAAATTTTGGAGACTCTCTAGGAGAAGATGAGATGGTGCATCAAGGACTCTGGTTCTGAAGTTGCCCTTATTCACAGAGATTGCTGGAAGTCTGGACGTAGGGTGGGAACAGGGATCTTCAGTGACTGCTGGTGGGTGAGGACCCCTCCCCACACCCAAGAAGGGGTTTTTGCATGAGAAATTCATGGGAGTCAAGAACCTGCCAATTGCAGGATCTACTGGGTCCTCCTGGCTGAGGCATTGGGGGGGGTTCACCCTTCAAACTGAGACTCTGGCCTCCTACATGCTAACGGCAGCCATACCTGATCTCGTCTCAATAAATTTTTCATAGCATCGTATCTTCATTAAAATTTTATTCTATTAGCATTCTGAATCCAAACCACTAAGTACTTAATTGCTAAAACATGTGTTAAGCGACGACTTACGAAATGCCGGTTTTATCATATTGTTAATTAACAGAAAGTAGGATTAATACATTCACAGATCATTAGGAGCATTTGGTTCAATTTCACCAGCTCTTCAGCAGGGTGGGGGCAGTTGTCAGTGGGCAGCCCTGGGGATCTGGAGCAAGAACAGAAGTGCTCTTCAGGGTTCGCCCTCAGCCCCTCTGCGTTCTCTAAGACTGTGTCTGGGAGAAGCCCAGGAGACAGTGAATCACGGTCTATTTTTCCTAAAGAAAATTATTCTCAGATGTCACTCAGTGCAGTCTACTCAAAAGAACCTACATGGAAGGGTTGGATGGAGAGGAGGAGAAAGCAACACATTCTTTTAAGACAGACCAGCGAGATTCCATGGACTGGGAGGATTTGAATCTCGGATCCGAGGACATGGTAGAAATGCTGGTTGTTTACTAGCTGTGTGATGTGGTGCAAGCCGTCAACCTCCTTGATCCTGTATCCCCACCTGTAAAGTAGGAATAAAGATGCTAACCTTGGCCAGTGAGGTGGCTCACACCTGTAATCCCAGCATTTTGGGAAGCAGAGATGGGAGGATCACCTGAGGCCAGAAGTTTAAGACCAGCCTGGTCAACATGGTGAAACCCCGTCTCTACTAAACATACAAAAACGAGCTGAGCGTGGTGGTGCATGCCTATAATCCCAGCTACTTGGGAGGCTGAGGCAGGAGAATCGCTTGAACCTGGGAGATGGAGGTTGCAGTGAGCCAAGATCATGCCACTGCACTCCAGCCTGGGTGACAAAGTGGGACTCTGTCTCAAAAAAAAAAAAAGACGCTGACCTCATGGGGCTGGCATGGGGATTAAATGAGATAGTGCTTGCTCTGGTTATGCCTGCAGAAGTCTGCAGTTTTTATATAAGGATTTTGTACCCAATATTGCTTGGAATGAGTGGGCTACCAGCTGAGACTTGAAAATACTTTAGCTAGCAATAAATGTTGACTGCAGGGATAAGAGCGTTAGCGGGGTCCACCCTGAGGTGCCGAAGCCGAGCGATTTGGAAGTGTATTTGAACTCACCTTGTTGGGTCTCCAGTGCAACCTAGTCACAAGATTCCTAGGCCAGTGGCGTTTATTGAAACCTCCTCCCACCCTGTTCTGGGAATTACCGATGTATCCAGGCATGAAATGGACTAAATGTCTTCCCTTTTCCCAGCCATCCAAATTGCTTTAGCCTGGCCTGATGGTGGCACTCCCCATTCTTTATGCTTAATAATGAAGCCGTCTGCCTGGCAGGGCAGCTAGCAAGACCAGCACTGGAAGCCAGGACTGGAAGAGCCACAGAAGGCTGGGGTGGAAGGAAGGAGCCACACATGGGGTGGAGAGTGTGGGGGGCAGGCCTCCACACCCTTACAGGACACCCAGGGTGTCCCGTAAGCTGGGGGCCAAGGCAAGCCCTGAAGTCAAATGCCAGGGGTCAAAGTAAGGCAAGCGTCAGAAATACAAACACAGTCAGTCAGGAAATGCAAACAGATTCTGCCTCAGCTTTCATCAATAAACTTTTGGCGGGGGCAGAAGCCCTTCCCAGAGGAAGATGGATTCTGGACCAAGGCAAACTGTTAGGGTATGATGATAAATGGGTTCACCTTGCTAGAGCTGGGATACAAAAATCAGTGCTAAGGGAAAACCCCAGGAACAATGAAGGCAGATCAACCTCTGCCAGGCCCAAGTAGGAATAGAGAGGAGACAGTTGGTCACCTCGTTGCATTTTTTTTTTTCTAGAACATTCTTTCAAGGCCCTGGGTCCCCAGTAATGTAAGGGTTTCCAGTTTCCTGTGGTGAGGCCTTCTGAACATGTGGGTTATTATTTGCGGACTATGAATGGAAAGCCTCTGGATTTGCAGAAAAGGTTGTGAGTGGGCCAGGTGCGGTGGTTCACGCCTGTAAGCCCCAGCACTTTGGGAGGCCACGGCGTGTGGATCACAAGGTCAAGAGATCGAGACCAACATGGCCAACATGGTGAAACCCTGTCTCTACTAAAAATACAAAAATTAGCTGGGTGTGGTGGCGCATGCCTGTAATCCCAGCTACTCAGGAGGCCTCAGTGATTCAGGAGAATCTCTTGAACCCAGGAGGTGGAGGTCACAGTGAGCCGAGATCGTACCATTGCACTTCAGCCTGCGCAACACAGTGAGACTCCATCTCAAAAGAAAAAAAGAAAAGGTTGTGAGTGAAAGGAGCTTGGACTTTGGGTTCAGACGTGGGTTGTAATCTCAGTTCCACAACTAACTGGCTGTGCCTCAGCGTTCTCACCCTTCAACTAGGGAAAGCAGCATTATAGGGCTATAGAGAGCTTACGGAGAGAGTACAAGGAAGCCTGGCACAGTTCCTAGCCCCCATCAGATGCTGAAGCACTCACGCCTCTCTACAGGCCCCTTCTCCTTACCGACACTGACTTACTGTGATGACTTATAACTTGGCCCTGTGGGATGAGGGTTCTGGAAGACGACTGCCTCCGTGAGGCAGCTGCTCAGGGTCCTTGCGTGTACAGCAACATCTTCCCATTGACCAAATGGGGACAAAGAGGGCTAGGGATTAGCTGAAGGGTGATTGCCTAGGGGTCCTTGGATGTCCTGGAAGTTGGCACAAGGCTGCCTTCAACAGGAGGCAGATGCATCTACTGCCCAGAGCAGGCCACAGGGCACACCTCGAGGCCAGGCAAGGAGGCAAGGAGGCAAGGCCTGGGTCCCCATCGGGAGCCACCGCCTCTCCCGTCACCCAGCATGGGAGCCAGACCATCTCTGCATCCCCCAGAGAAGGCAACTGAGAGACAGCAGAGCTTTCCCCAACTAGAGAATCACGGCGCACAGATAGCCATGTTATGGCCGTTCTGCCACTTGGCCACGGAGACCAGTAACTTCAATTTATTTGTGTCTGGGGCCTTAAGGAACCTCAGCTGTCATCCTTTCCTTAGTTTATTGCCAAGTTTCTAAAATATTACATCCTTTATTATATCCAAATTCACTTTATTGCACTTGACAATACAGATAATCACATACCATATGCTCTAATGTTTTGAAACCAATGCATGTTGACAGCGGTTTTTATTCATGATGCATAATTCCATCCCCAGCTCACAATGAGGCATCTGAGTACCCAGCCTGGTGTTAAGACTTTTGCCTAATAACAGATTAACAATACAGCAAGTTTCCGAGACACACACCCTCCCACGCCATTTTCTATTTACAATGGGAAAAATGTACCTGGGCTGAAAAGATGAGCTTATCAAAGACAAGGCGGAAAAAAAAAAAAAAAAAAAAACCCGCATCAACACACACCCACCAGTCCCAGAGGGTTTATAATGATTTGTTATTGTTCCACGCTTATGAAACTTGATATTGAAAAGAGAAATTGGTCTTCCGCCAAGTAGCAAGGCAACTAATCACACCAACCCACACTGCTGGCCCCTGAGAACTGAAAGCATAAACTGCCCCAAAGCTCTCATTAGAAGTCTCTCTTGTATTTACTCTTGTTTTGCTACAAGCAAATATTTGTCACTCCTCTACCTTGGTGAGACCATCCTTCTCTCGTCCCCTTCTCCTCATCCCCTGAGCATCCTTCTGTTCCCAATTAGCCCCAAGCCTCCTGGTGAAATGAACACAGCTGGGGACACATCCTACCCCCAGCATCCCGGCACCTCTCAAGCAGAAGGGCCAGGCCAGCAGGAACTGTCTTTTCAGCTCCTTTGGCTGTGGAGCCCCTTGTTCTGCGGGGGCGGCTGAAGAAAAAAGGGTGGATAATTTAAAGATGATCCCCCAGCTTTGCTGTAGTGCCCAGAACAAACAATGCCATTTCACACTTCCCCTAACTAAGCGCTTTCATTTGCTTCAGAGAAGCACTCAAACAACTGTAAGCCCATTAGATCATGTCAAACGTGGTGGGAAAGAGCCGGGCTGTCACCAGCAGAGAATCAACTCAGATTTATAGATTCTTAAAGCTTTAATATATAGATATTCGTCTTCCCCCTGCAGATAGACAAGGGGACCAGGGTAGGGGCGGAGGAGGCAAGAAGAACAGCCCACAGCTCAGCGGCAGACAGATTGGAGTTTCACAATCATTCTCCTGGATAATGGGATTTCTCAACAAGAGGAGGAGGGGGGAGGAAGAAAAGCCAGGCCTTCACTTTGCTGAATACTTGGCTGTTTTTCCAAAGCTTTGCTTGGGGGTGGTGTGGGGGAGGAAGGAGATGTTATTATCAACAATGCCTCTGGAGTACCCAGTGACCCGCTGTGAACAAAAGCCACTGTCGGCCAAAGAAGGGCTGGAGTCGGAGGACGCAAAAACACTTACTCAGCCACCTGCAAAGGAGGCCAGATGAATTAAGAGGCATCTTACTCCAAGTAATTGCCGTGCTTCTGAACAGCTTAAGTTATAACCTTTTTTCATAAATACAAACCTACTTTCCCTTTGGGCTTACATCATGACTCCAAGGAAAGCTTTCTCTTTATTTCTTAATCATCTTCAGCAGGTATGGGGCTCTTCCTACTACCTGAAAGGTTTGGAATTTTCTTTTTAACTTTTTATGTTTTTAAATTTTATCCTATTCTCTTGCTTGTCTATCATCTATTGAGTATGGCGGTAAATAACTGGTAATTAAACCAATATCTACTGGCGGCCAGGGCTTAAAGATATAATTTCATAAAGAATCCTCCTGAAATATTATTACCAGTGGGTCTCTATGGGTCTGGAAATGAGACGGTTTGGGCCAGGCTAAACTTTGACAATGAAGGACCCACCAGTGGTTTGCAAAGTGGTCCCTGGCCCCAACTTGCTGCCTCATCAATTCTAGTCTCTGTTGAATATTTCTGGGGAAAGGGAAATCACCCCTTTACTTCATAAAGACAGCTTGTTTGAGTTGGGCATCTTGAGGTGTTGCTGAATTCTTCAACCCAAGGATGCGTCTTTCTCTTGGTAACTTCACACATGGCCACCCATGGTTGGGGAAGCAGCCGGAACCCCTCCCAGAGGTGGTCCTTCAAGAGCTGATGTAGCTACCTCATTCCTCCTTATTCAGGTCTCCTCCTGTAATACTGTCCTGGTCCTCATCAGACCTCCTCTGGTGTGGTCTATCTTGTCAATGCCTGTCTTAAAATGAATGCCTGGAATGAAATATTCCACAAGAGGGTCTAAGCAGTGCAAAATACCAGATTCTGGGCTGGACTTCCTTTTATGGTGGGGTTCTTGGCAGCTCCATCACCTGTGGCCTCAAAGAAAACTTATGGTCAACTAAAACCCCAGGCTTCCTATAAACCATGTCAAAATCTCACTCTGCCCAACCTTCATGTTTTTTTTTTAAATATAGACATCGATTATAGTCTTCTCCTTCTTCTTCTTTTTTTTTTTTTTTAAGACAGAGTTTGGCTCTGTCATCCAGGCTGGAGTGCAGTGGTGCATCTCAGCTCACTGCAACCTTCAAGGTTCAAGTGATTCTCGTGCCTCAGACTCCCAAGTAGCTGGGATTACAGGCATGAACCACCATGCCCAACTAATTTTTGTATTTTTAGTAGAGACAGGGTTTCACCATGTTGGCCAGGCCAGTCTCGAACTCCTGACCTCAGGTGATCCACCTGCCTCGGTTTCCCAAAATGCCAGGATTACAGGTGTGAGACACTGCACGTGGCCAACATGAATTATAGTCTTCTGATTTTAAAAGTAACATTCATTTTAGAGTCTTTGGAAATACAGAAAACATTTATTCCTACAACAAACATTCACTGGAGACCTACTATATGGGAGAAACTCAACTGGGCCTTTAAGATACAAGGGAGAGTAGGGCCCTGCCCCTGCCTTCAAGGCTGTGAGAATCACACAATCCACATTCCCACAGCCAGAGTGCACGCAAGGAATGGAGTTGTTGAGTGTGAGCACCAGGACTACCCCTGGTTAAGTTCACCACCATATCCTCAGCCCTTGATGAGTGCCCAGCACAGAGCCAGCGTTCAGCAAATAATTATTACAGGAATCACTGGCTTTAAAGGATGGCCTTCCCACGGTGTCTGTCTTACAAATGATTTTTTTTTTTTCTAAAGACTAAATCAGTTACATCCAGAGGCAGTCTCGGGCCAAGTTTTAAGTAAGAAAAATATGCCAGGGCTGCTGCTTCAGGCCACCAGAGCCTCCTTTCCAATTTCCACCCAGAGCCTGGACCGGGGGAGTGGAATCTGTTTAGCTGAAGGTCTGAGGTGCAGAGAAGTTAAGAGGACAGAGAGAAGAAAGGGCAGAAAGGAAGTCAATCCCAGGATCCCCAGGCCTGGCCAAACAACGCTATCTTCCTTCTCGGGAAATACTCATTTGCAAAATCTTTTGGTAAAAGTTCACATTTCTTCAGGCAGTGGCATCTTGCAAGAGGCATGCCGCAATTGAAAGGTCAAACTGGAGACGTGCAGCACTCCACTCCACTGAATTGCCACCGTGCGCGGTGTCAGGTTTGGTTTTGCCACTTCCACCGACAAGATAGGACATTTGCGCATCGAGGGCAAATGGTACCATAGAAACTACAAACCAGGCGAAGCCCTGGATCTCCCAATCGCTTTCTCTTTGGGAATAAGCCTCAGCGTCTAAGAGCTGCTGTGGAGGGGATGGGATCAGCCAGGACAGGGGTCTACTCCAGCTGGAGGGTGGGCGTGTTAAAAAGAGAGCACAGAATTTGTGTCTTTGAAGGCTGGCAGAGCCATCTGCCCTGCTCATCTCTTAAGACTGATGAACCAGAAGCTCCACAGTACTTGGTAGAAGACAGATGGCAGAAGCTAGGACAGAACCCACACTCAGAGAGAGAGACCCTTGA
The DNA here is from genome assembly GCF_009761245.1 of Sapajus apella. Taxonomy (NCBI): domain Eukaryota; kingdom Metazoa; phylum Chordata; class Mammalia; order Primates; family Cebidae; genus Sapajus; species Sapajus apella. The sequence goes on along the minus strand of NW_022436952.1, from coordinate 15,271,384 downwards.
CCTACCAAGGGTCATCTACTGCTGCGCCTGAAGGCTGTGCCCCATAGGACACATCCAGCTTGGCACTTATGCCAGCCTGACACATCCAGGCTGGCAACCTTCTAGGAGAGACTGGGGGTAGCCACCAGAGGCTCAACCATGGGGAAACAGGACCCAAAATCACATTCTTGACCTGGGCTCTGTGGACTGGCCCATGGGCTGGCTTCTCTGCCCTGCCCTGCCCAAGCACCATCCTACTGAAGGAAGATATCCCCATTCAATGGCCTGTGCTACAGACTCATGAGGGCTTTGCATTCTGGTTCTTAGCTCCTGGTTTTCTGCCAACCAGAGGTATAATGGACCCTCTTATTTTATTTCATTGGCTTGTAAAAGGACATAACCAAATAATGATGAGAAAGAAGCTGGCAATTGTGGAGGCCTCAGCAAAGGCTGGAGAAAAGCCAGGAGTTAAGTAATGCCTGGGCCATTAGTTCTCCCCAGAGGAGCAGCGGCATTGCGGCGGCCAGGATGGAGAATATGAGGGGTGGGACTAGGGAGACACAGACACGCAGGGGCTGGAGTTTCTTTCCCAACATGGGACTGACAAATCCCAGTCCACAGAGGGAGGGGCAGAGCTACCTCCTGACTTGTTCTCCTCTAGGATGAGCCACACTCCTTTCCCACCTAGCTTTTCCTTGTGATTAGGTTGTCGTCAGTATCATCACAACCATCACCAGTTACTTGGCTTATAAGTCATACTCAACCCCTTCATATCCATGATATCTAATCCTTCCAGTCTGCTCTCAAGGCAAGTAACATTATCCCAGTTAGACCAATGAGGAATCGGATACTCAGCAAAGTCACTGTGCATCCCCTCCTTCCATTAGGGAGTCACTGAGCTCGGATGTAAGCCCAGGTCTGTCTGTCCCTGAAGCCTGTTACTCTCCATCAGCCCCTGGAAGGGCAACCAAAATAAATGGAAGGCTTTGTGTCAACACAGCCCTGGATAAGCTGCCATACCATGGAGGCTAAATGGTTGGTCAGTTATCCTTGCTGATAAACGTGGTGGCACAGGAACTCAGAGGGTCTGGAGTGATGGGGGTTGACCCCCAGCCTCACTCTGTGGGCTCTATCACCCTGAGCAACTCAGGTGACCCCAACAGGCTCAGCTTCCTCATTGAGGGCAGAGAATTCAGCCTGGGTGGGTCCCTGCTAAATTCCCTGTGCCTAGAACTTGTCCTCAATAAAAATTTACCAAATGAATGCATGAACCTGAAAAATGGAAATCCCAGTAACAGCCTCCCTACCCAGCTTATTAATGAGGTAATATAGGGGGACACTTGCACGGGGCATGACACATCCTAAGGGATCAATAAGCAGAAGTTGCTGGTCGTTAATACTATTATTACATGTTATTATAATGCTATTATTGCTTTTCAAGGTCATTATAGGGATCAGTGCATTTGGGAAATATAAATGTAAGGCAGTATCTTTACAATAACTCGTAAGCAATGCTGACAAATAAGGGCACACACTGACAAGTGGTCCCCATGCATACAGTACCGCCCGGCACAGAGGCGTTCTAGGAGGCTGCCCCCACCTTCCCATTGGACATGTGCATCAGGACTCTACAAGGAGGCGGTCCTGCTCCGCCCCAGGTCACTGTGCCATGTGGGATCCTCAGATGGAGTTGTCAGGCACGTCCACACTGGCACGGCAGTTCCAGTGAGAATGCATCCTGTTACCTTTGCGCTGGTCGCCTCGTGCCCGTAAGTTACAGCCATCTCAGCCTGATCTCTGCTCGGTTTAGTTAAAAATAGAGTTTACAACAGAAACCTGAATCCAGCCTCCTCTAAATCAGGGCGGCAGGGGAGCAGGTGCTACCCAAACGTGGCGCCATGCTGACGAATGGAGGTCGGCTGAGCTCAGCTCTCTGCCCTGAGCTGGTGGGTGGCAGCCTCCATAGCAGAGATGCCAGCTCTGGGGAAAGGAGGGCTCTTTACACAGAAGGCAACATATTTCCTCCAACGTGCTAGCCTCCTTCGATTCAATCAATATTGGTTTAGTACCTGCTTATGTGCCAGGAGGTACCTGAGGCTGCAGCCATGCCTCAAGGTGACAAAATGGACAGAGACAAGCAGACACAGAATACCTCGAATTCAGGACAGACTGCCTTAAGGAGGAAGGTAAACAGATTGGTCTTTTAAAAGCAAATTGTCAGAAGCTAGAGTTCCGAGACCATGCCCCACAAAAACTACTGGGCGCCAGCCTCAGGCTCCAAGGCTCTGCAAATTCCTCTAATCCCGGAGGCTGCTACGGCAAGCCTCATTCTTTTCTAGGTTGCTGGTGCCAAATACCATCTTGCTTAGTGAACCCAACATTTCTGAAACAGGGTGAAGCTCAAAATAATTCTCACAGTTAGACTCACTGGGACCTAAATAGCTTTGCTGATTAAACCTCTGAATCCTTATCCAAACCTGCGACATTCCTCCTTGGTGATGCCAAATCCTTCATGCTTCCCAGCAAGTTCTAGCTTGATGATCCGATTCTGCTGCACACACCTGTCAGGGTCACTTGTCCTTACTTGGCTACGATCCACTGATTTACTCTTTGGAACTGTTGATCAGCTTTCTAGCTCCCCCATCGCACCCACTGAGGCAGACACAATAATTTGCCCTAGTGATAAAGTACCCTTCTTTAGGGGTCTGGAGAACTAGGCTAGGTGTAAGTGGAATGCTCATGAAGGAGGTGGGCATTTGCAGAGAGAGGGAGGGTTTGGGACCTTCTCCTGATTTGGGCGGGGGAGGTAGAGGCATGCAGTCAGCTATAGAAAGTACTGGTTTTCCCATTTGGTGTAAAATGCTCATCTGCCCAGCTGGGAACACAGAGAAAAGGAACTGGGGAGTGTCTGGATGTGCTCTGCAAGTGACATTATTATAATGACTATTATTTTCCCACTGTCTTTCCAAACCCATTCCTGTAGGTTATTTCACTTTATCCTTACTATCATTCAAGGAAGTAACTCCAAAGGGATTATTATCCCATTTTAACCCAAAAGGAAACGTGAGCATAGACCGGGTGGCCCTTGACGTTGGCCACACCATGAATCCAGGAGGAGAATATTCAGCGAGGACAAGAACCAGAGGAGAATATTCAGAACCCAGAGGTGTGTGAGCTAAAGGAAAGGTAAAACACCACCAGGTCCACCCAGAAAACCCATCTCCTGGGAGGAGGCAGGCTTCTGGGGCCGGTGGGGGCTGCCACATTCCCTCAGAGCAGGAACTCTCTTCCCTTCCTGCACCCTCCCCTCTCATGGTTCCGAGGTGCGGAGGTCAGGCCTCTCAGCCTAAAATGCAGGGAGAGAAGACTTAACAAAGGACAAAAGCAAGTTGTGGATTGACTCTCCCCTTCCCAGGGTGGCCTGCCCCTCCTTTTCAACAGTGAGAGGCAGTAAAAGGTTAATGGCATGCTTCCTGCCTCTGGTTCTTCGGAGCTAAATGATCAAATGACGTCAGGACTGGGCAAAAGCTCGATTCCTAGTTAGAGCCATCACAGCTCCAGAAATGAAACTCGGCCCAGTGTCCCTCTGCTCAGAGGCTCTTCACTGGACCCAGTACATCAATAAGGCTGCCGATTACAGCTGAATGCACGCTCCCGCCCTGGTCTTCACCAGCAAGGCAGCGGACTGCCACTGGCCACAGCAGGTGAAAGGCCCTGAGTCCACCTGTGGCTCAGGCTTTGCTCAAATCTGCAGGGGGAGGGGCCTCAGAGGCTGTCACTGCTGCCCTGGCTGCCTTCTTCCCATGCTGGTCTTTTTCCCAGATGTCCTAGGAGAAAAGCCAACCCAGCCAGCACTCAGACACCTGCCCGCCAGACCAGCCTGCCAGGAGCTCCCATATTAGAGAGGGTCCAGTCGGGCTTCTGCATACCATGCATCCCAAGCTGCCAGACTGTTGACCCTATGATTTCAGGTCACACCCATATGAGCAAAGGCAGTGGGCGCCATGCTGGACCTCCCCCTTTGTCTCAAATAGGTTGTTTTTGGTTGTTTGCTTTTCTGATAAACAATCTGAATAGGCATAATGGCCTCATCACCAAGAGTATGAAAATAAATCGCCAAATTAACAGAACCCCAAGGGCTGAGGACAAGAAGGCAGGGAGCAGGGAGTAGGGCTGCAGAAGAGACTTGACTTGGGTCTCCAGCACTGTCCTGCTGGAAGAGGCCCCAATTCTCATCACAGCTCCTATGCTCCCTGCAAAACCTTGGATGACTCACAGACAATTAAGGCACAGACTTCAACCCATCCCATAACTCCTTTACCAGAGAAAACTGCTGGTGAAAGTGTGGAGAATTTCTTTCTTTCCGTGAATACTGCTTTACTGCAATCCTCTCAACCCAGCCTATACATCATCATCACCTAGAGGGGTTTTAAAAGACAGGGATTGCACGCCCCACCCTCAGAGCCTCTGATTTACTTGGTCTGAGGTGGGGCCTGAGAGTTGGTCTTCTTTAAGAGCTCCCCAGGTGATTCTAATTCTGATGTGATTCACAGTGTATATAAATTTTATAGCTTTTTCGTGCAATATTATGTCATTGGCATTTCCACGTCATTTAAAAACTCTCTGTAAACAGCATTTTAATGGATGTGTAATCATCCATCATATGAGCGTCCCATAATTTCCTTTCAGTTTGCTTTATAAGTGTTCTCCTGAGGGGGTGTCGGCTGTGGCTCGTGTCTCCACTGAAGAGCTCTCCGCAGCTCCCAAGGCAGATTTCACACCCCTTTCCCGCTGATGGCAGGTGCATTCAGAGGCCCACGGAGTGGCCTCCCGCTATGCCATCTTAGAATCCTGCACTGCACCCTAAAATTCTTGAGAAACTGGTCATTTCTGCCAGGAGGATCATTTTGGTTCCACATACCCAGAGCAAATGCTTGTTTGATGAGGTAGGTTCCATATTCATTCATTCGGGGTCCAGTTTTCCCCGTGAGAGCCTCTGGAATTTCCACAAAGCTCACTGGTTTATGGTAGTCACCACCTTAAAAAGTATTTTGAATCTTTTCTTTTGGACCAGAAATTAGGTCAGGAGCTGATTCTTCATCTTCCTCTTGCTTCTTCCTCTTAACATCTTAAAAAATCTGCATCTCTACAGAAATAGGGGCCTTATTAGCCCAGGCTTGCAAGGTGCTGCCCTACTTTGGAGCCTCAGGCTCAGTCCTGGAAGTTGAAACTCGGAGGTGAACTCCTGCAAAGGGAGGGCTCATTTCTGAAGATTCTCATGACTCTCCTCATGACCACAATGTCCAGCTTTCAGAGATCCATCAGCAAGACAGCTGCTCCCCCAAACTCCAGGCTGGGGCAGAGATGCCTCATCTACCATCCAGATGTTCTAGGAAGGAGCAAACACCTGGCAGCAAACTGAAGCCCATTTCCAATTTGAAGCTACCAGTTTCCATCAGGGAACTATCAGGCAAGGCCCCTCTATTTCCCATTCCGGGAACATCTGGCGAGTAGATGATTAGAAGCACATGCTGGCAGCTACTAACATGCTTCCCAGCTAAATCTAAGCTGAGTCCCAGGGGCCCTATCTCCCGTCCTGTCTCTAATCCACGGTCCCACCCCATTCGCCTCCCCACCCTAGCCTTGCCGAGCTTTACTGCAAAACAGATGTTGTACCTGACCCAAGATCTCCCAGGCACACACACAAAATTTTTTTAAAAGAGGCTGCAACATGAAACAATCTCCCTAAGTCCAGCATTAAGTCAGGACATTTCTCCCTCTGTCCCCGCTTCTTCCCAGGTACCAGCCAGGCCCAGGTGTGCTCACTTCAACCTGTCAACCTTTTCTCTCTCGCCAATAAACACCACCACAGCGCTCCAGCCTCCTGGAGCCCCACCTGGGTGTAAAGCTTGTCATTTCCACTCAGCAGGCATTACGATAACCAGGCCACAGGTACTCCCTCTTTGGTTGAGAGTCTATGGCAATTTTAACATGAAGGAATGTGCTGAAAAGCACTCTCTAGGAGTTTAGTAACACTCACTTGCAGTAAACCAGGTTTAGTGTGAAGGCCTCTTCAGGAAAAAGAATCAACAGGGAAGAAGGGGATTAGAGGTGGAGGCTAGGTGTTAACTGTTAGGACTTGAGCCATTAATCACCAAGAAAGTTCCAGAATGATCTCACCACCTCCTGTGGTGAGGCCCTTTGGGGGTCAACCGTCTTCTACAGGCTTCATATCCTAAGGCACTAGAGGCAAGAGAATCTTTGCTCTTGACTGGGGCAAGATTTGGGGACTGGGATAGGATTATGCCCCCGGATCACACCATGGCCAGTAGTTTCCCTGGGGAATTCTCATGATCCCAAACTTGAGTCACTGTCTTGTATCTTGTGCCCACCTTATAGATCATCCCAACTCAAACTGAAATGTCCAAAGGAGTGGAAATATGGTTATATATGATTTGGTGAAAAAATAAAGCATCGTTCATTTTCTAGATGGCATCCTTGTGTGGGCCAAGAGGCCTCCACCCAGCATAAAGAGGGTTCATGTTCTCACCTCCCCTCTCGGACAGCAGTGACTTCACGCCACTCCCCTGCACCCAGCTCCCCCAGCCTTTATTTCCGTTTGTTTCCCAGTTGCAGAAGTGCTGAAAGAACATAGGGCTTGGAGTCAGATCAACTCAGGTCCATATCTCAGAGCCATCACTTATGGGATGTCGTCAATCCTGCTGTGCCTTAACGTCTCCATCTATCGAATGGAGACAGCAATACTCCTCTTGCAAAGGTTATTGTGAGGATTCAGTAAAGGTATTTATTGTGAGCTGGGTGCACAGCAAGGTGCTTAAGACTTCTTCTGCCTCTTCCCCTCCCCCTTCCCATAATCTGTCATAACTGTAGACAGACAAGCCTGTTAGGCCAAGCAGATGAAGGAGGATAAAAGCATGCCACACTTCCCTGGGGACAGGTAATCGGATCATTTCTGAGGCAGTTGCCCCATCCACCAGGAAGACCCCCAACTTCCCGATGCCTGGGCAGGGATTGAAAGGAGCCCGGCCACCCTGCCGTCTTTGGGGCACAGCTCTGTTGCAAGTGGCATGCACACCCCACTCCACAGAGAGACTGGCAGTCGCCGGTTAACTGCCGGTTAAGGCAGCTGCACTTTACAGTAACCCAGCATGGACAATATTATGAATGACACTCTCAAGCTGCCAGCCCAGGGACTCATTACAGTCAAGGTACAACATGGCGGCCTGCCAAGCCCCCGGCTTTCACACTCGCTATGCCAGAACATCCACACACAATTTAATTGCATTATAATTTCAAAAGTGCTTTTCAAACTGGAAAAAGGCATTCACTGATTAACCAGCGAAGAGCAAAATTGTTTATGAAATTGAATACAAAAAGCTACAGAAATGTAATTGGGTCGTTCTAGCACCTAATTTTCAAGCCATTTTCCCCACTTATTTAATCACGAGATACAAAAGGAGCGACTGAATTGACTTCATACTAATTAGATTACTCCCTGCGATACTCCGGGCCTATATTCCAACTGGTTGATAGCAATGTTTTAAACGGAAACAAAAATGCGGCAGCAGCTTGTCTGCGGGACAGAATGGATTGTCTGGAATAGACCCTTCCATCCGTTAATAAGAACAAGCATTTGTCCCCCAAACCTCCCAAGCTCCCTGCTACGTGTAAGCGTCCTTGGAGAAACATCACCCTCCAGGGCATTGATGGGAAGACTCCTCGGGTCCCTCTCCCACATTCCCTGGAAGAATAAGTTTGAACATGCCCCTTCTATTAAATCCTGCCACCTCCCCAGCGGGCATGGCTGCTGCACAGGCAGGCAGAGAAAGCCACGCAGCCACTCTCCTAATTGGCTGTACGAGGCCCTTGGTGCGCCTCTGAACACTTTTCCTTTCACTGTTTCATAAATTGACTGGTGGCCCCAACCAGATCAGTGGCAGCCTCTCAGGCAAGCCCAGCTCCGTTGAATTCTTTCCTCAGTTCTGCCCTGAGCTTCCTGAGATGAGCCAAATCCTCATTCTCTCAGTTACTGAGTGAATACAACCACGTTTGTCCCAGAAAGCAAGATACCTGACTCTGCACCTGCCCTCTGCCAACACGAATGTAGTCAGCTACGGTGACTTCTGCACAGGTAAACACAGGCAATGCGAGGCCCCAGTGCCTGAGAACACCAACATGTGACTCAGGAGGGGTCAGGGCTTCCTTACGCTCAGCTAGAGACCTTCTTTTGATATGTGGTTCAGCCTTCTCCAAGCTTTTTTAGCTCATTTTAAATTTTATTAGGAGAAACATAATTGATTATATAATCAAATGTAAAACGTACATTATCAAGATATCTCAGCACTTCACAGGCCATTTAATCAAGATATCTGAGGCTGTGCCAAAAGGAATTAACTTACATTAAACCTCAAGTACGTATTACTCTGCCATATTTGTTTCCACGTTTAAGATGGGTCTTCCTCCCTGAGAACAGGGACGCATCCTTCAAGGACCGTGCCGTACACAAGCTCTGGGTCTGAAGGTCCTCCATGCCGCTTCTCAGTTTCTCCAAATGAGGAGAAAACCCAAAAGGCCGCTCTACCTCGAACCCTATCTGCAGATGTGACATCTTCACACAGCCCCCAATTCCTCTTGTCTGTGAGGATGTCTTTGGGGGTCTGCTCAAGTGCCCCAGCAATACACAGCTGGCCCAAAGAAGCAAAGGGGTTTTCGCTTGTACTTGCTCATCGTAAATTGCTACCCTCCCTGGGAAAGCAAACAAATGGTATTCAGGAGGAAACAGGGGTGTCTCATGTCTACAGCCAATTTTCACCAAACCCAGGGAGCCCGAGAAAAAGGAAAATAGCAAGAAGGGGGTATCTGCCTGAAATGCCTTCCCCCCCCTGTGCTTTCAGAGCCTAGGTGGACACAGCTTCAACTGCTCCGCCAAGCTGCTCCAACAAATGCATTCACTCAGTAACCATCTGCTGAGCCTGGCTCAGGTGCCAGGCATGGGCGTATAAAATAAAACCTGTCTCTGTCTTCAGAGAGTGGCCAGTCCTTAGCAGGAGAGGCATAGGCAGACAATCCCAACACAAGGCCAGTAAGATTGTGATGCAGCCACAGCAGGACAAAAGGAAGGATGACTGCCTGCAAGAATGCAGGAAGGCTTCCAGGCAGGTGCCATCCATCCATTCTACACGGGAGATGAGGCTTCCAGGCACCAAAGGGGCAGGGATGCACATTCCAGGTGGAGACAAGGGCAGGTGCAGAGTCAGGGAAGCCTCCGGAAGCACCGTGCACTGAGAACCCACAGGCAGGGTCAGCTGACTCAAGACCAGGGAATGGTACGGGGTAAGGCTGGGAAGGCCGGCTGGAACCGAATTCAGATGTGCTATGCTTATCCTACAGAAAAATGGGAAATCCATCATGATCTCTTCCTTCTCTGGAAGCATCAGTGCTATCCAGGCACAGTGCCAGGCACTGTGGATCGTACAAAAAAATCCTTAGATGCAGAGCAGGGTGGCACAGCCGAATACCAGGCACCCTGGCTCTCAAGTCAGACCACCTCTGATGCATATTCTGTGTCTTCAGCAAGTAACCGTGTCTTGGAGTCTCAGTTTCCTCATCTATCAAAGAGGAACTCTGTGAGGATTAAATAAGGCAACATATGTAAGGCACTTGGGACAGCATCTAGCCCTGTAAGGTGCCCGATAAACGGCTGTTGTTAATGAAGGTGGTGAAACAGGTACACACACAGAATGGTAACCGACAACCCCAGGCGTCACAGCTGCACCAAAAGGTATTGTCCAATGGATAAACAGCCGTATGTAAGTGCCAGAGAGTGGACTGGACAGTGCAGCAGCGGTTCATCATCGCATTACTCAGTCCCTCCTATGTGCTTACACCGTTTACTGAATGAATGAGCAAAGGAAATATCACACAATTTAGCATTAGCCACACATTTGATGAGACTCCTGATCCTGAAGGTCAGGGCTACGCTTTATACATCTGTGCTCTGTGCTGGACACAGGCTGCAAGCTCCATAAATGCCCTAAAGAATCTCTTATTAAGCTCCCCCCCACCGCAGCATAGTCTCCAGAACCATGCCCAAGACTCAGATTGCAATATGGACTTTGAGTAGCCATGAGATAGGTAGAATGGCCTCACCATCATCATCACCCCAACCTCCTGTGCTTATTGGCGGTCTCCAGGCCACCTCGCTTGGACCCAATTAGGCCCAGAAATATCAGAGCGTCCCCCAAAGTGGAGGAAGGGCTCAAATGCATTCAGAAATGTCCCTAGTTAAAAGAAAACCCTCTGAGGGCACAGGGCAGAGGATGCAGGCCACAGCCGTACCTTTGACAATTGGCTCCTAGGAGTCACGTGATGCCTCGTTACAAGGCGACCTTCTGGGCTGTCCTGGGCCAGTGCCCATAAATATGTTAGCTCCTGGGCAATTCTTAATTACTGCTGCACTCAAACCCAGCCATCTGTGCCCCGTTCCAACAAGAAATGCACAAACACACGACACGCCCTTCACACAGGCAGAGAGGATGGCCAGCCAGGGACACCAGGGCCTTTGTGTCTTGAGCACAACGGCATCGGCCGCACAGAGAGAAGCACGAGCAGGGGGCTGGCCATAACGGACATCCTATTCATCGGGCTGTGCTCGGGAAACGTGACATGCCTCAGAGGAGGCGCCTAGGCCCGTTCCGGCTCGGGTGGGCTGTTCAGCAGAGCGTGCAACAGGCCAGACAATGGGGTCTTCCAGAACCCCTTCACCACAGCATCTTTGGGGAGGGCAGCAGGCCTGGGGACTAGGAGGTGAGGGATGAAAGGAAAATACAAACTCTCCATTTTGGAGACAGGGTCCATCTATATGGGGCGTGTGTGTGTGTGTGTGAGAGAGAGAGAGAGAGAGAGAGGGAGAGAGAGAGAGAGAGACACTAAAACAGGGCCATTATTGGTATGTTAAATGCTGGAAGGCGAGGGTCCACATTCATTAGGAAGGGCTGGAAGTTACCTAACATGGGTTGTACTTTATCCAACGTCATTCACTATTTTCAGGACAGAATGGAAATGGGTCTTGGGGTTCCCAGCTCAGTGCTAGCTTGCCTGGGATCTTGGGCAGTGGCCTACCTGCTCTCAAGTTTTTCCACCTATACAAGGGTCCCTATCTCACAGGGCTGTGGGAAAGGCTGAGTGAGTGTAAACGGTCCCTGAGTGTAGGGCTGGAAAGAAACAGAACTTTCCACGGGAACCAACAGGAGAAGCAACTAAGGCACTAAAGAGAGCAAGCCTCTAAGGCAAGTAGCCATTGGTATGAAAAGTAGTCCACGTGGACGACAGGTTAGGTGATGAGAAATTACTTAATGGGTCTGATGTATGTTGTTTGGTGATGGATACCCAAAAACCCTGCTAGACCTCTATGTAATCTATGCATGTAATGAAACTGCACGTGAACCCCACAAATCTGTACACATTTTTTTTTTTTTTTTGGAGACCTGAGTCTTGCTCCCCAGGCTGGAGTGCAATGGCGTGATCTTGGCTCACTGTAACCTCCACCTCCCAGGTTCAAGAGATTCTCCCATCTCAGCCTCCCGAGTAGCTGGAATTACAGGCATGCACCACCACACCTGGCTAATTTTTGTATTTTTAGTAGAGATGGGGTTTCATCATGTTGGTTAGGCTGGTCTTGAACTCCTGACCTCAAGTGATCCGCCTTCCAAAGTGCTGGGATTACAGGCGTGAGCCACTGCACCTAGCCTGTACACACTTTTAAAAAAGAAAAAAAAATAGTCTACATGCAATTCACACAGCAAGACTTATCTCTCCATTAGTGCAGGCCCTAAGGCTCTGATTTGTTAGCCACCAGAGTGCCTGTCAGTGTTTGCAGTGACTAAGTTTTTTTTACGCTGGTGAAATAAAAACAGAAGTATTTTTTTCCCAACATAGTATTCTTACAAGATGGCTCTCCTCCACCCTCCGGAAAGCTGGCCAACAGCATGTGTAGCAGTGGGTGCCTTCTGCTGGGGAGCTGGGACCCACTGGTGTCTGCTGCGACAGCACAGATCTAAGAAGGGCTGTGTTATACAGCTCTGTGCTTCCAGTTACCTCAGAGAGTGAGATCCCTGATTCCAGGCCACAGACAACACCAATGCCCACGGTAGGAGTTGCCTGGGACCAGCAGGGGATGCCTTGGCTGAGAGAAGAATGCTTCCTCTGTGCACGAAAGCACCATGAGAAGAGGCCCGGGTGATGGCCTTAGTGATGTCTCTAGACACATAAGCTTCTTGGCCAGGACCCATCTCTGAACATCTTGGGATGCCACAGCACTTGGCTTACCAGTCACTGTTTACTGGATGTGCGGATGGGTGGGTGGGTGGGTGGGTGGATGGATACACAGAAAACAACAGCTGCTATTTATTGGACACTCCTATATATCAGGCTCTTTATATATGGTCCCTCACGTAATCTATAGCAACCACATCTGAAGAAGTGTTCTTATCCGTTTTACAGATGAGGAAACTCAGAGAGGTTCTGAGAGGTTAAGGAGCTTACATATATAGGAAGTAGAAAGAACCAGAATTTGAATCCAGGCCTGTTGTGCTCCAAAGCTGCAAATTCAAATAATGTCTGAACCAATCTTCTCTGAGTGTCAATTTCCTCCTCTTTAAAATGGGGCCACTGCCATCTGCTATTGCTTAGGCAGATGCCTTCCAGGTCTCTAAAGTTCTCATTAAAGATGCAGCTGACCCCCTCTGAATAAAGGGGTGCTGCTTCAGGACGGGCAGCAGAGACTGATCTCAAGGGCATGTGCTACCGCCTCTTGGAGCACCTGGCTGCAAGTTTCCTATCTTCCTGTCGTCCTGCCTGTGGACTCCTGGCCCACGCTTCCTCATTAGCCTCCTACTGGGAAAGGGGCCAGAAGATCAAAGCTGCAACTGAGCAAACAGTTCTTATTGCTTCCTGTTTGCAGTCTGGACGAAAGGTCAGGTGGGGGTGGAGGTAGGAGACAGTCTCTGACCCGCTAGTTCAAGCGCAATTCACACAGGATTTCTCAGAATAAACTGCACAGAAATGGATATGCTGGGGTCGAACAACAGTGAGATGGGAGAGCAAGCGCAGGGATTTTTGTGATATCTGGGACCTGTCTGGTACTGACAAGCCTCAGGAACTGAGATACAGCTGATGCAACTGCAAATACAGTGTGTTCCAGGCAGGAGAGCAAAAATATCAAATGCTCCCACCCTCCACCTTGGCAGAGCCCTGTCTAGAGCTCCCAGGCCCACCCACACGGCCATCTCCCCATCTCACGGCTATGGTTTCAACACTTCTCTTGGTTCCTTCTGGGTCGTGGGGTCTCCTCATGATTGCTCAAGAACAAGACAGTGGAAGAACAAGAGGTTTCCATATTTGACTCCCTAAATGTGCACATCAGCCTGTGCAGAGGGCACCGACCTCACCCGCCTTTTGCTTCATCAGCTAGGAGGGCTCCGGAAAGTCACCATTCCCCCCGGAGCACGGAGCAGCTCCTTTGGAGCTGGGAGGATGATGGGCTTTCCGCCCTTCCACCTCTGCTCTTGCCCCAGTTCCGCTGGGGTGAAACGGGCTTGCCTCCTTTCCTGGGATGCTCACAGAACAGAAACCCACAATGCATTACTTGGCAAAGATTAAATAACCAAAACCAACCTGCAAGGCATTCTGGTGGTGACCACCACCTTTACTGAGCTGTAAGGAACTGTACAAGCATTTGCCCTAATGACTCCTCTCTACACCAGCAGGAATTAATAACAACAGCAGCATGACTATACTGCTCTAAAACAGCAACATTAGTCATAAACAATAGCAGGGATGTGTTACTGTTACCCCAACTTGCAGATAAAGAGTCAGAGGCCCTGAGGGTTACGTAACCCGCCTAAGGTTGCTCAGCTGGTAGGCAGTTAAAATCTGGGATTTCTAAGTCAGGCAGGCTGATATCTGAGTCCTTGTTTCCCAACCACGCTTCTCCCAAAACACGGTGATCTGGAGGTGGTGGGAGGAAACAGGACAGAGAAAAAAGTTTTGAAAATGTTCATGAAAGGGGGCCTTGTAAATCGCTGCGGAATTGGGTGGAAGTGTCCCCATCAGCCCCACTCCAGGGTTCCTCAGAGGGGCACAGGTTACTGAAAGTCCCCCATCCCAGGAGTTTCTGCAGAGGGACTTAGGGCGCCCTACCTCTCCCCCTCCACCACCCCAGAAAATATTTTAAAAGAACAAAATTTCCCCCCAAAAGACCGCGAGAAAAGCCAGCCAGCAGGGCAAGTTATAAAGATGTCATTACGCAGTACACTGCTTCCATGGGCTTAGTAGGTTTTCACATTTGCTACTGTGCTACGGGAGATACCAAGCAGCAATTTTCAACAGTCTCCTCCATGGCCCCATCTCCAGCCTTTCAGAATCACACGTGTTTCTACTTTAAAACCTGTTAACATGATATAATATGTTCGGAGCACAAATCCAGATGGCCAGAGGCCTCAGAAAATGCACGGCATCCTGCTGAAGAACTGATCTTACAACTCCGCTACCAACAGCAGCGAAGGAGTTTCCCTGCGAAGGTGGCCCGGCCCAGGGCTGAGCTGCCTGCTCCTGCTTCACGAAGCTCTACCTCTGCAGGGGCGTGGGGCAGCCTATGGAGATGTCCACCTCTCAGCCATTGCGGCCAGACGCTCTCTTAAAGTCGTGGCTTTCTGTCCGGTAGCCTTGGCACTTCAGCAGACATTGGCTGTCTCTGAGCAGAAGCTGGAGAAACGCACTGGATTTGGCTGCCTGGGGAGCAGGTGCAGGAGCAAAGCCAGGGTGCAGGGGCAGGCATCCCTTGGGTGGCAGGCTGTCATCAGCACAGCTGGTCCCACACAGTCCCCTCACTTTTCCGCACCACAGCACCTGCCTGGTCAGTGGCTCCCAGGGCTTTTGCATGTTCACCACTAGGATTCTATATGGCTGTGAGCAGGGCTGAGACAAGCCCTGGATTCAGGAGCCCAAGTCACTCTGCTAACCATGTGTCACCTTCCATCAAGACCCGCACTGTCCAGCCAGTCCCAGCTAGGGAAGCTGGTATTGCCAACGGGGCTGCGGGGAAACCGCAGGAGTCCAGGGAAACCGTGCTGTCCTTAAGAGAGGAGCAGACGAGATGGGAGAGGAGAGGGGGACCTGATAGAAAGGGCGTCGGAGCTTGTCCTCTTTTTACCCCCATCCTTCTCATTCCTCGCGTTAACTCTCCAAAGGCTGTCCTCACATGGGTGTGCTTTCACCCAAACTCTCCCACTCAGGTGGCGCTTCTGTTGATGTCTGTTTCTATTTTGGGTGTAGGTAATGCTGCCTTTGTGGTTCTCATTTGGAGAAGGTATGAATCAAAATGATGTCAAAGAACTTCTGATTTCTTTCTTTTTTTTTTTTTGAGACGGAGTCTTGCTCTTGTCATCCGGGCTGGAGTGCAGTGGTGCCACCTCGGCTCACTGCAACCTCCGCCTCCTGGGTTCAAGCAATTCTCCTGCCTCAGCCTCCCAAGTAGCTGGGATTACAGGTGCCTGCCACCACAACTGGCTCATTTTTTTTTTTTTTTTGGTATTTTTAGTAGAGATGGGGTTTCACCATGTTGGCCAGGCGGGTCTCACACTCCTGACCTCACATGATCTGCCCGCCTCAGCCTCCCAAAGTGCTGCAATTACAGGCGTGAGCCACCGTGCCCGGCTGAACCTCTGAGTTCTTGATTCTTGGGAGGCAAACAAACTGGGAGGTTCTGTGATTCAGGAACTCCGCGAAGAGACAGCGGGATCCAGCAGGCCTGTCTTTGCTCCTGGCAGGGCTGGTGCTTTGTCCCTGGCAGAAGGGCTGGTGTGGGCTTAAGAGAGGTCAGAGGGATGGGGCAAGTGACTTAGAGTGGTGGCTTTCTGTTATGCCACCAGGAGGGATGTCTCCCAAAACACACAGTAAGCAGTAGTTCCGCCAGCTGGGGCCTTATCCCCACCTCTAGGCAACAGGCTGGGTCTTACTGGGCCTCCAAGAACTCAAATTCTAGGGGAGGCACAAACCCTCCTGACCCTACTCACTCACTCCAGGATGCGGGCCCTCAACAGCAGAGGCCAAAAGGGGAACCACCCCCTCTGTTATTTGTTGGAAAGACACTATTTATAGCTCCAGATCGTTAACTGCCTTTTTAAAAAGACTGTTCTTGGGGCGATTTTTAGTGCATCCGTCTTCCCTCAGATGGCTGTGCGGTGACTAGAAACGGCAGTGCTGAATAGGTGCAATTACAGAGGCGCCTAATACACTGGGACCATAACTGCGAGGAGTTTCTCTTTGTAATCTAAGCATGTCCTTTTCCCCAAAGCCTTTATTTAAATATTTTGTCAGCTCCCCACACCAACAGCAGGCAAGCTCCGTCTTGCGCACTCTCGGAAGCTGGGAGGGGGCTGTTATGAGAGATACTACTCCTAGCCCCTCATTCTTCTTGGCAAAATAAATCACGAAAGCCAAGAAGGAGGGTGTGCAGGGCAGAGTCAGCTGCAGCCCCAGAGCTCCTCAGCACCCGAGGAGATGGCGCTTTCTGGAATGCTGACAATTTGCTGACTTAGCTGCCTTGGTTATGGACCTAACATGGAGAAGAAATTATTCAGCGCCCAAGGAAACAGTTCTGCTCTTCTACCCCATTAACTCAGACCCAAACTTGGGGCTGTTTCTCCCTCAATGGCATTTCAGGAATTAGGGACTGTGCACCTCCAAGAGACACTCAATGAGACCTCTGCTCCCCATTCCCATCGGGGAGCAAATGCAAACCTGTCAGACTTCTACACAGAAAGCCTTGTCTCGGCATGGGCAGGAGGGGGAACACCCCAGCCCAGGGTTATGGGGGATGAGCCAACGGCCCAGAGGACCTGTCCCTGGCCACATACCCTTGCAGGCAGGGTTCTCCCTGGGTAATCCACACCTTCCAGAGTCCACAGCAAGCAGAAAGTAACTGAGAAGTGAGCTGGGAGGAGCTGGCATTACCAAATTCATTCCAAACTTGTATTCATGAGAGTCCAGGGAGGGAAACGGGGCTGAGCCCTGGGCAGATCTTGAAGACTCCATCACGATGTCTTGGGAAAAGACTCCAGTTCCTGAGTGACTCCTGTGCTTTTTTGTGGCATATTCCTGGTCTCGTGTTGTATAAAAAGAGGTAGGAAGACCCTGACCTGGCTGTCATATGTAAGTCAGCCCACCTCCTACCTGGTTGCCTACAACTAAGGAATTCTCTGTGTGCAGGTAGCCTGCCCCTCATCCTAACATTTCTTATTTTCTTTCTTTTTTTTTTTTTTTTTGAGATGGAGTTTCACTCATTACCCAGGCTGGAGTGCAATGGCGCGATCTCAGCTCACCGCAACCTCCGCCTCCTGGGTTCAAGTGATTCTCCTGCCTCAGCCTCCCGAGTAGCTGGGACTACAGGCATGCACTACCACACCCAACTAATTTTGTATTTTTAGTAGAGATGGGGTTTCTCCATGTTGGTCAGGGTGGTCTCAAACTCCCAACTTCAGGTGATCTGCCCTCCTCAGCCTCCCAAAGTGCTGGGATTACAGTCGTGAGCCACCGCGCCCAGCCTGTAACATTTCTTAAGAAGGTGGATTTCTGCACACTATCTGCCATGCCTTTGGCTTACCCCTCATTCTGTTCACTCCTCAGGCAGGGATGAGGAACGCTATTATCGGGCACCTTTTCGATCCCAACAGTGGGCTCCATAGTCCATCCCCTGAACCATCTTGCACAAGTCCCTTCTCCATTTCAGCCTTCAGTCAACCCACCTATGAAACATCCCACATCCCGTGCTCCCACCTAGAAGGCGCCCATGACAGCATACATCACTGAACACCAAATAAGGCCAGACGTTATACTTATATTCATTTGGGAGGGTAAACATAGACGCTCATTCAATTCCTCCTTCCTTTTATTAGTACTGTTGGGAGGACCTCAAGCTGTCACTGAGTGGGTAAAAGTACTTTGTAGATGACTTTATCTTAAAGACATTAATTAGCTAAAGAAACAAAAAGCTCTGAACATCAGGTGTGAACCTAGCCACAGTGCCACATGCCTCTGCAAAGTCTCTCTCCCAGCAGTGAGGGCCTCGAAGCTAACTTCATGGCAAGAGCCCAACCAGCCAATCAGTCCACTTGGAAAACAATCCTGTGACCTTGCCTCAGGAGCCCGCATGGGCTCTGAGTCCAGTGACAGGAGGCTGTGATGTCACTGGACACCCTGACCTCCCTCCTACCCCAAAGACTGATGGCGGCACGGACATGTTCTGCCTCACAGCCTCACGTCCCTCGCCTGCCCGCCTCAAGGAAGAAGTATTCCTACATTTCTAACTGATGTCTTAGGGAAATAATTAGATGTCACTACTCCAACATTACATTACAACTTCCCTGCAGATCCTGGAGGAAGGGGAAATGAGTTACAACAAGCAAACCAACCTAAATACAGTTGGTAATTGAAAAAGTGGCCAAGGAAATCAGGAAGGGAGGAGCAAGCAAGCCAGACCTAAACGGATTATCAATCATTTCCTTTTAGGGCAAGCTCCAGTGCAACTTAATCAATTGCTATTGCCTCCCAAATTCAATGTGAAAACTGATACTGTGCAGAAGGAGCAAAAAATATTAAATGTTTACCATTACCTTCTTGATAGACACCGGACAACGTCCATTCAATCCCAATCCAGTTCCAAGCTTATCAGCATAAAAGAAATTTACAAGCAACAGAACTCAGATAATGTGTCACCATTACCACTAACAGTGTAAAGTGCCTGAGGGATGTTCTCCAGGCATCACTGGGACATGGGGTTTAATAGTCACAACAAGAAGTGGTGGTTGTGAGGCTGGGCAGCCTGTCCTGACTGTACTTTTACCCACTCAGTGACAGATTGAGATCCTCCCAACAATACTAATGGAAGGAAGGAGAAACTGAATTAGCAAGAAAAGGGAGTGATGGATGCCAGATGGGGCTCCAGGAAGGTAGTTGTGTGACCTTTGCACTTCCAAGGTCTCAGGTCACTTGGCCTGGAAGGGCTGCAGCATCTGTTGCCATAGCAACCCGGTGAGGCTAAACACCATCAGTCTTCTAATTAATAAGTACATACCAAGTATCTATTACGTCCCAGGTACTGGGGACACCAAGAGGAACAGAACATAGTCTCCTGCAGTTAAAGTCCTCATAATAACTGGGGGAGTCAGTGTGAGCAAACAGTGATGGAGGCATGCTCAGGGGGTTCAGGAGGGAGGAAGGGGCACCATCGGGGGACCCTGAGGAGTTTGTCAAAGAAAAGGCGTGTAGGGGTTAATATGGCAAAAGTCAACGGAGAACCTGGCTGGTTGAGGAGCTGCTGGGGCCCGGGCTGTGCTGAGCAGGGAACCCCAGCTGGCAAGGAATGAGGAGATAGGCTCCATCACGCCCACACTGGAGGCCACACTGAGGCGCCTGGGCAGGCAGCCACCAAACTTGGCATGACCAGAATCACATTTTAGAAAGATCCCTCTAAATGGATCAGAGAGCCACAGGCCTGGAGGCAGGAGTCCCGGAGAGTTGCTGCTCTGCCAGGGACAGATGGGATAGGTGCCTGAAGCAGAGCAAGGCGGTGGATGCAGAGGACAGGGTGACCCAGAGCTGGCGGTGCAGAGGCTGGACAGATGTGTGGGAGATGGGGCCCAGGATGAAGCCTCAGGTATGGCTTGAGCAACTGGGCACCATTACCCAGGAAGGGACATGGGTTGGGGGGCAGCCTGGGATCTTAGCCCAGCAGCCCCACCTCCTCACACTGCCCTACTTCTCACCTACAGGAAGCAGAAGTCTTTCTGGAGCTCAGCCTCGTGCCCAAACACGAGGGAGGGAAGGAGCAGCAGAGCAGAGTCCCAGGCTGCCTCGGAAGTCTCAGCAGAATTGAGTAAAAGAGCCCAGCAGGGGCTGCAGGTGCTTCTCACGCCTCAAGAATGAAAATTCAGGTAGCAGGAAGGGATGGTTGTGAGTAGGTCTATAATGATATGGCCCAGGGGCCAAAGCCCAGGTTTTATAGCCACGCCTGTTCAGACCAGAGCTCTGTCGCTGGCTGTGTGCCCATGGGTTAAGTTCCTTAACCCTTCTGTTTCTTCATCAGAAAAAATGGGCATAATCACAGCTCTACCACACAGGGTCAGCCTGAAGGCGAAATGAGATAGAGCAAAGGAAGCGCTCAGCCCAGGACCCCGGCTTAGGGAGTGCTGAGCTCTCGTCTTATTATCCTTGTTAAAAACAATAACATCATCCCAGATAGAGGGCAGCTGTACAACGTTCCCTCACATCTTTCAACACCAAGGAGGCAGGAAATAGAGCGTTCTAACGCTTCCCAAACAGGCACGGTACACACACACTGACTACTTGCTGAGGTGGGGGGGGGGGGGAAGGGTGTCCCGGGCCCCCACCCCCCAGCCTCACTGGAGCAACTGGCAGCAGATGTTGGCGGCTCTTAGCTGTTCCTTCTACTTGATGGAGGGTGACTTTGCAAGTAACAAGGCTCTCTAGTAATGCTCCATAAAACTATGAATTTACTTTGAGAGCACCAAGTCTAATTACCTTGCCAAGACTCTCTGCATTTTTAAGAACCATCCCCCCTCCCCTGCCCCAAACTCTTGATCCTGAGGACTCTTGTTAGCAATACTTGGTGTCGTTCTTGTTTCGCCTGTTGCCGTGGCAACAAAGCACTGTTTACCAGCCTTTCCAAGCTGGTACATCTTTATTAGCACCCGGATCCCATGAGGAGCAGGAAGCAGTGCAGAGGTTTAAAGAGCATTAATCCCCTTAAGCTTTGCAAACCTCTCTAGTTAGGGAGCCCATAAAGGGGCAGGGAGGGAGGGGAAAATTGAGGTCTCTGCCATTTTCAGGGTCCTCCTAGAATCATTAAGCCTACATGAAGGACCGGACTGAAAAAACTTATCTCTCTGGAACTTCGCTTTAAATTTCTCCTCTTGAAAGAGACAAACTTGTGGGCTGCCTTTGCTTCACAAGAAAAGTCTGCTACCCATCCATCACAGAAGGGCTGCTGGCTCTTTCCTCACTGCCTCTCTGACACTGCTCTCTCGCGATAAACACAGGATTTTCAAAAACGGTTATCTTTCGGCCAGGAGGAGGGACAGCCACAAAGGCACACTAGCTGGGCTGCCCATGCACCCTCCTCTGTCCCTCTGCGATGAGAATCGAAGGATGATTCAGAGCTGCGATAGATTTCCAGTCTATTTCAAAAGAAAAAACCGAAGTCAGAAAGCTGCTCAAGAAAGCTCCCCCCATCTCCTTAGCCTCAGCCTGTCTTGGAAGGTTTTTCAAAGTCAACACCAGAGCAGAAGTGGGAAAGGAGGGAGAAGAACGGGATTCTTTACATCATTTAAAAGCAGTTCAATGTCCCAATACCCCTCCCACCAAAAAAACGTCTCTTTCATCTTTTATCCAAGCCTAGAAAATCAAAACCTGGCTAGGGGTCCAGGAAGACCTGTGGCTGAATTTTGAAAAATTGCATGAGAGAAAGATGATACTAACATTCATTGTGCCTTCCCAAACAGCTTTCAGTTTGGGGTGATTTTGCACTGGTCGAGCCTTGGCATCCACCATGTTCCCCAGTCCAATGCTCTGTGCCCATGAGCCTAGTTCAATCTGGGCTGCTCAACTGAAGTGTAGAGCCCTTAAGAGTTTGGCCTTGGGGAGCTCATGTGCTATCTGTGGGGACAGACAACCAAATGCTACATTTCAAACACTGCAGTTTCTGATCCCACATTTTTTTTTTTTTTGAGATGTAGTCTAACTCTGTCACCCAGGCTGGAGTGTGCAATGGCATGATTTCTGCTCACTGCAACTTCCACCTCCCAGGTTCAAGCAGGTAGCTGGGACTACTGGTGCATGCCACCACACCTGGCTAATTTTTGTATTTTTTGTAGAGACGAGGTTTCGCCATGTTGGCCAGGCTGGTCTTGAACTCCTGACCTCAGGTGATTCACCCGCCTCAGCCTCCCAAAGTGCTGGGATAACAGGCGTGAGCCACCATGCCTGGGCTCTGATCCCACTTTTGAATAGACCAAGCATCGCTCATTATTCCCAGTCGCGCCAACTTTCTCAAAACAACAAAAATTTCTAAAGTCACTGGAATCCTTCTTTTGGTTGGGTAAAGAGTTCATTCAAAAACCAGTATCAGCCTCTCAAAAGAGAAGCCTCCCAACCAAAGCCACATCAGCACTCTTTAGCTTGGGTCTTCCACTCCGTGAATTCTAGGTGGCATGTGATTTCTGGGTTGTTTATATTTATGCCCCCACCTATTTCCTAAAAATACTGAGGTGTCTTACAATGCTTAATCACATATAAAACTGGACAATAAAAACATGAATTAAAGTTGTCAAAGACCAGTCACAGAAAGAAGAGACCAATGGTGCCCCATGTTGGGGCTCAGAGGCCAGAGAATCACCTTCCGGCTGTGGAAAAACTTAAAACATAAGTTTCTCTGTGAACCCGAGGAAACTTGCCAGACTGTCTCTAACCAAGGAAGCCGTTGCTGGGGAATAGGGCTTTAAAAAGACACTCACTCAGGGCTCAAGAAAGCCCAGGAGCCAAGACCTCCAGAGTCAGGGCCGGGACAGCGACACCTAGCGTCTGGCCCTGCTACTTCAGGCCTCGGCTAGAGCACGCCAGGAGGTGGGAGAGCCAGGGGCTGGACGCGGCAGGGCAGCGGGTGGGGGGCCGGGTGTGGGAGTGCTGGCTTGCCTCCATGCTCAGAGACAAGAAGCAGGCAGAAAGCCAAGCTCAGTTCTCAGGACTCTTTCAGGAAGGGAATCAGGAATTACAGACCAGTGAACACCACTCTGAACTTTAATTAGACCACTGCGACTCCCCCATGGGTTATGTGGGTTACCCCAGCCCGTTAGCAGTAAAAACCTCACGACCAGATGGCCTGAGGATGTAGTGAGGAAGTGGGTGGCGGGGGCAGCGCCCTGGTGTGTGGCCAGTCCTGGGACAGTGGCAGGAGAGATCTGCTGAAGGTCACATGAACTGGGTCCTTGAGCCCCAGGACAAGGGGCTCTAGGTCCAGGGCATTCTCCATTCCAGAAAACCCCTATGTGGCAACTATCCGGAGCTGAGGGATCCAGGGAAGGTGGGCTATTGGCCTGGAGTGAGTGTTCCAGCCAGGGGGAGAGAGGTCGGGTGGGCACAGGCAGGGCAAGACATCTGCCTAAGCCGATCTTTCTACAGGAGCGGTCAGCATATAAAACTTCCGGTCAATCCGTGCCTCCAGCAATGGACATTACTGTTTCCAGCTTTCACGCTGTGATCTTTTTAAATCCCTTCCTTCCCACCTTCAGAGCCCAGTGAGAAGCCTCCGAAGCAAACGGCCAACTGGGATACATTTTGTTATTAACCTCAACACCTGCACTTGAAAGCTAAGCCTTCAGCAGTGGGTGGGGGAGAGGAGGTGTGAGAACACCCCGTGGGTGCATCCGGGGCTCCGCACACTTCAGGCACCTGATTTCTACCTTTGGCTGAACAGCAATTTTCAATCCAATAGGGACCTCGGCCCAGATGGCAGTCTGTATTGCATGCCTTCTCCACCCACCTGAACCTACCTCTCCCCCTACAGACCTCCACCCTTCCTCCCGGCAGCAACCCCCTGAGGCTCACACCAGGCCAGGTGTCTGTGGTCAAGCTGATTCTCCAGGCCAGGTGAGTCCAATGAAGACAGACCTGCACAGGAAGGATGGAACCGGGACAGGCTCAGCCCCTGATCTGGAGGCCATTTTTTTTTTGTTACCTGTACATGTCAAGGAATGGAGGCCTTATTTAGTCTAAGACATAGCATCTCCTTTTGTCCCCTGTCCATTTACCCCCCGGAGACTTTGATTCCCTCCCAGTTCGTGGCTTCATTCAGGAAGCTCCACAGAAGTAAGCCATTATGTGAGGTCTAAGCCACTTTGAATAAACCACCACAACTCCTTTCAAAAAAGCACCAGGAGAAGGTCATTCATGTGAATAACAACCATTCTTTCTCTTTAATCATTAAAATAAATAAATTCTAATTACGTCTTCAAAGAGCACCCCATCCCCCCCATCAAGTCCTACTCTTGAGTTTAACAGAAAAACGGCTCCTGAAAAATTCTCCTGTGAAGTGAGACTGGGGTGGAAGACGCCAGCACAGTGGCCTCATTCAGAACACTCTCGAACGTGGACTGAATCAGGCCCTAGCCAGAGGGCTACGTGTGTGCATGTATGTGTTGGTCTTGGATGTGCAAACTGTCTAACCCTGCTCTGAGTTTTCCTAGGACAAGGGAAAAAGGTCCTGAGCCTCGGCTCTTTCCCAGGCTGCAAATCTCCAACATTTCCAGCCCGGCTTGAAACCTGACAGAGAGAAAAAGACAAGGGGAGGCGGGGATTAAGAAAATGAAGAACTCATCTGGATTTCTGCTTAACTTCTGATTCTGTCCCAAAAAATACTCTGGAAAAGGTAAAAAGACGCAAAACAAAAACAAAAGTAAAAGAGACATCGCGTTCTCTCCCTGTGACCCCCAGAATCCCAACCCTGCTATTTTAAACAACGAAAAGCACAGTGTGAGAGGAACAACTTGCATACATCTGAGGCTGGCACTATTTACTTCAGGCTTCCTATACTAACTCAACTTTTACGTCTTAAGCACTTTTGTAACAAAGGAGAAGAACAAGGCCCAGACGGGGGAGTCTGTCAGGAGATGTGTGCTTGCGGCAATCCTGAAGGTCGCCTGGGATGCTGTCCTCCCAAGCTAGCTGTGGCAAGCCCTTGCCAACCACTGCTTCCTGCTGCCAGCCGGAGACACCAAACCCACGCTCAAGAATAGCTCTGCAAGCCCCTCTCCCGCACTGATAGTACTTCAAAGGAGCGTTTGTCTTTGGCTGCTGTTCTCAATCCTATTGAGATTTCTAATTGGCTCAGAAAAGACTGCATTCCCCAACAACTAAGGCAGGGATGAGGTGGGGAGAGGAGGCAGGCAGGGTGGCTTCCCCCAGCTCAGGACTGACCATGGCATCAACCCTCCTCCAAATGCGCTGATGCTAGTCCAAGGCCTCAAATGACCTCCCTGCAGTCAGAGGTTCCTCCAAAAAGGGCCCGTCTCCAAGCCTCTCTTGAAGTCCTTTCTTTACCCCACAAGGCCTTGGGCATCAAGCTAAGATCTCTGCCAACTGCTCATATCGTGGCCCTGAGTACAAATGCAGGAGCCCTATCGTCCAACAGGATTCCTGGGTTCAAATCTCCATCTCCACCTCCCACTGGCTGTGTGACCTTGGTCAAGTTACTTAACCTCTCTGAGTATCAGTGACTCATCAGGTAAGTGGAGTGGCTAGACTGTAAGCATTAATGTGAGGGTGTATGAAAAAGCCTCAGCAGTGCCTACAAGGACGATTCTCATCATTCATCCATTCACTCAAAACATAATATTCACTCAGTCCTAATTTTCGAAGCTGAACACTATTATGGCTGAGGATAGGGTGAAGGTGAGGTGGAAAGGACAGCAAAGAGCTATCACAACAACAGGGTCATGGGAGTGAGCAACTACCAGAAACAGAGAGACAGCATTATTCCTTCTCCATATGCTCAACCACGACTTCAGTTGCTGGATGGTAGCCCAAGCTGGGCACTGTGCAACTAAACCTATTTGTTGGGGAAAAAAAAAAAAAAAGAAAGAAAAAAGGAAGGAGGGGTGGGCCGAGGTGAACTTCTTTTCCCAGAGCATAAATCCCTCCAGGGTAGGCACCAGGCCCACATAACTGGCCACGTCTTAGAAGGCGCCATGCACAATTCGGTGCTTAGTATTTGCTCTTTAGCAACTGTCTGCCGGGCCGTGGCTCACACCTGTGATCCCAGCACTTGGGGAACTGCAGTGGGGAGAATCACTGAAGCCCAGGTATGCAAGACCAGCCTGGGCAACACAGTAAGACCTAGTCTCTTAAAAAACAAACAAATAAATAAAACAATTCTGTCTTTGGAAAAGTAAAAAATATGGGGTTTATGTGTGCGGCCAATGCTCAGGGCTTGAGAGAGTAACTACTGTAAAGTCCACAGACCTTTTTAGTAGGGGATGATTTTGCAGGGGGGTGTGGAGTGGGTAAAGAAAGAGTGAGAAGTAAGGGGTGAAGAGGTGAACACACACAAAAATTGCCGAGTGTTCACTCGCTGCTCATTAAAAGCACTTTTTCCCTGGGGTTACCTGGGCTGACTGCAAATGGCCATCTGACCCAGGAAACTCTAGAACTTTGCTTCCTGAAGTTTGAGAGCAAACCCTCTCCCTCTGCGCCCCCGACCCGCTCCCAGCCCCCCACACCAAACTTATCCAGCCCTGGTGTTTACAGCTCACTACACCACAAATCTTTATTTCCCGTCACCCACTGGCCCGAGCTGTCCTTACTCCCTGTTTCTCCCAGACAAGTTAATAAGACGGAAGGCTCCCTTGAGGCCCCGGGCCGGCGAACATTATCACTTGGAAGCAAGGCAGAAATCCTGACACATCGGAAATGACTTCAAGACTATTCATTACCCTTTCTTCTTTGGCAGATCCTTTGAAAGAAAGCTTGACAAATTGAAAGGAAGGCTATCACTGCCTCTCCACCCCAATTAAGCCCCCACTCCCTCCCCAATAACACAAATCTGATTTCTGCTTTTTTTTTTTTTTTAAACCAATTAATATGTCAGAGCTGCACCCACCCCAGGGAGACCCACCTATGATCTGCATACACAGGGATACAAAGGGTAAGTCCCTCAGTACAGGTTAAGCCCTTGAAATCTCGGAGACCGAGGAGGCTGTAAGAAGGAGGGAGTGGTCCAGGCTTTGGACCCCAGAGTTGGTCTTCCTGGGACGTTCATAGTGAGCCCAAAGCCCTCTACACACACACTGGGAGGAGGATGCCACTCTCGGTATGGGTGCTAAAGAGCGCCCACATCTACGGGATCTCTCTTCCCTGTTGGGGTGGATGTAATGATGTTTTGATTCTTGGATGCAACATCATTCACAAAACACTCTGGATGAACCACAACAGAAAAGCACAGGGAACCCTGAATGCTGGAAAAACTGGGTGTTTAGGGACTGAACGACCACCCTTTCTCCAAGGTTCATCTTCAAGTTTCATTGCCTACTACACTGATGATAAACGCCACTCAGAGTTCCCCTGAAAAAGGCTTTCACAATCCTTTCCTCAGAGAGGCTTATGCAAAAATGGTTGGATAGGTTATTTTAATGCTCAAGAGACGTGTGTGTGTGTGTGTGTGTGTGTGTGTCTGTGTGTGCATGTAATTTTTGTCTGTGCAACTATTAAACATCACCAAATGGATTCCAATGGGAATTTCAAACAGAACAACTGATTTTCTTCTTAAAATGTGTTCCTTCCACCAAAGCAGTCCCCATATAATTGAATAGCTCTACCATCCCTCAGGAGCTCAACCCAAGAGCCTAGGGTTCGCTCTAATTTTTCTCTCTCCCCTCACCCCATAACCCATTTCCAGTCCATCAGAATTGACCATATCTTGTCTCCAAATATATATTTTCAATCCCACTGCCTCTCCCCACCTCCACGGTACAGCCCTTCCCCAGGACTCATCAGCTCTCCCCTGCACTTCTGCAAGAACTTCGACTGGGCACCCTGCTTCCACACATGCACCCCTGTCCTTCCTGCAGTCAGGAGCCAGCGGGATCTTTCTAGAGCATCAGTCATGCCTCGGCCTTTCGGACCTCCTTCAGAGGGTTCCATTCCCCTGCCTGGCTCACACCCCCATCCAGTCCTTGTCTCCCTCTCTCGGTCGTCTCTACCACTGTCCCCCTCGGAGGCCCCAGACCTCCACCTGTCCTACCAACACATCAGTTCCTCCCCATGGCTGGTCCTGCAGACTTGCCATTGTCTGCTCCGTGGAATGTCTTTCCCACAGTTCTCCGCCTCCCAATTCCAATGCCTACTCCTCGGGAGGCCACTCCCAGCTACCCACCTAAACGGAGTAGGCCCAGGCCGCTCGCCAACAGCTCCCTAGTTTCTCTTCTTTGTAGCTTTCAGTGGTACCCGAAATCACATGATGTAGGTTCCTTCTCCTGGAAGAATACGAGCTCAGGTGGGCTGGGATGTGGCCTGCCTCATTCCCTGCAGTGCTGTCAGAATTAGCGCTGCACCTGGGACACGGACAGGCCCAGAACACAGCAGTCGTGGGGTGAGAGCATGAAGCCCCAGAGCCTCAAGCACCAATGTGCTTCTCCTGGGACGGGGGTTCACTCTGCCCCACAGAGGGAGGCTGCAGCCTGGCCGCCCTGGGGAAGCCCAAAGGGAACACATGGATGGATCAGAAATGCCAATGACTTCAAGCTGGAATCCACCCACCGCCTCATCATCCCTGGCAACCGAGGAGAGGCCTTTATCGCCACGCCACACTGCCTTCCAAGGGCATTCTTGGATTTGAGTCCTCATGAGTAGGTTTGATAAAGGCAAGACCACCCACCAGAGCCCTATTTTTCTGGTATATATACATATATATATATATATATATTTTTTTTTTTTACCATATCTCATTTTAAACTCAAACAAAATCTTTTTAAGCCATTACCCAGGAAATCATCATTAAATCATTTGTTCGTTTTTATTAGTGTCACAGTAATTAAAGAGAATCATATTTCAGAAATCTTCAGCTGCACTTATCAAAACCCACCCTTCAACCAATCAATTAGTATTACAATAACCGCGGTCCCTTGTTGCCGCCGCTATTAGCATTTTGATTGAATGTCTGTTGAAAAGTGACTGGTAACAGAAGACTGTTAGAAAGTAATGTTTCTTTATTCGTTACCACCGAACCTTGTCTGGTTGTCTCCAGTCTCGGCTCAAAAGAGACAAGACAGTTTCCAAAAGCAGTCATTTTGGTGGCAGATTATATTTTCATGAGGTGTGTGATAAATTGGGCACAATCGCCCCAGAATCGCCAGTTACACACAGGGGCTTCCTGCTGACTGTGGCCTTCGCACCCAGCAGCTGCCCCTCCGCTGTCGAGCCCTGACTGGATGATACGTGTCCCTTCTGCTGCCTCCCCCTCCCCCACCCCAATAATCTAGGACAATAAATACCAGGTCTTCACAAATGGCACTTCAGGCGACTCAGATGTAATAATGCGTATGCCAGATAAGCTGGTGGCCCTGTTATTCCCACGAAAGATCACCATCATTATACACCCCCTTCTCTGCCAGGCACTCAGGAAACCTGTTATTCTAACATTCAGACTTATGTTCTCCAGTCGTCATAATAATAAAAGCACCAGTCAGTACCGAGATGGGTTAACGAGCTCCATTATGGGGAGAGAATGGCTGTCTTCACCAAGTCACAGGAATTAAAGACAAGAGTTCATTAAGTCACAATACCAGAATTTAAACGGCCTGCTATTTCAGACAGCGCTATTTACTGGTCCCCTCATCAGTGATGCCTTTTCTGGATAAAGGGAGATCTTCAAAGACACACACACGGAAGTTTCCATCTTTGGCCAGTCAGCCGCCGTGGCTGCTGCAACTAAAGGGGGTCCTGCTTTGATGTGTCTGGAACAGAACAGGGTGGGAGACAGGGGTGAGGACTTGGGGTTGAGAACGGCTCATGCTCCTAGCTATCAGTATGGCGGCTGGTTCTTTGCTATCCATCTGTCTGGTCCATCCATCCATCCAGTTCCAATCCATAGCAAAGGACATGTGGAGGTTTCATCTTCAGTGCAGATAATCTCTGCCCAAAGAATCTTTGCCTGTTCTACTCACTCACTGTCCACCCCATGGCCCACGAGGCAATAGCGAGGAGGCACTTACGAGGTTGCATTAATGCTCCACTTAAAAAAAAGTTGCAGGGAGAGCTCCAGAATTCAGAGGGGGGAAAACGTGCTATATGGTTCCTTAAAAAATCTTTTCCTTTCTCTAAACTCAGTCTCCTTCTCTGCCCCAGCCTCCCACCCCAACCAAACATGTTTGTTTCTCTACTGGCTGTCAGCCAAGATTTTATAATAGTGTCAGGTAGCAATTTCATTTTTAAAATGCTCTTATCAAGGATTTAAGGTGAAAGATAAGAACAGCACAGTAAATCATCATAAAGGAGTATAGTATGAGGCATAGTATTTTACAAATCAAAACAGTTAACAAAATGAAAAGGCAAGGACAGGAAAACAAAGTGAGTTTAAGCATCCTTTGAAAGGGGGAGGGTAGAGGCCAAATTCAATAGAAAGATCACCCTTCAGATTGCCAAGCTCCGTTTGGTAATGGTCTCGGCATATTTGCTAAGAATCGCATGAACAGTCCAATTTCCATTTTAAAATAGGATGTTTTCAGAAGGCACATATATTGTCAAACCATTACACACACTTCACTGGGGGTTTTCATCGAAGTCATCTGACCTGCAAGCATGTGTTGCTAATATCACGGCTTTATTATTTATCAAATCAATCTCCTCATGGAATGACTAATAACATAACCCCAGCTGCTCTCCTCTTCCCACCCCAGCTGCTACTGCCCTGGCAGCAGCACGGTTCGGTGGGCTACCTGCAGCGCCCGACCCCCTGCATTTTGCTAAAGAACCTTATAAAGAAAGGAAACGAGGGGATGAACCCGGGAGGTGCCATTTCCGATTCAAACCACTTTGTTTCTGAAAGTCACTTATCCTACCCAGGAAAAGTGAACAACGCTGTTAATGACCAGGCCAGGGTACTAGTCCTTACTAGGAGATTTTAATTACTCCCATGCTAAATTAGAGGCCACAAACCTAAAATAAAGCAAAATAAACCAAGGGCAGGTGTCCACTTTCCTATTTCGACCCTTTACAGCATTTTTGATTCCAGTTTATTTTTTGAAACCAACCGAGGACCACGTCCAATTCAAATGTGCCTTGCACCCTCCTACTCACACACAAACACTCACAGGCACACACACTCTGCAAGCAACACTCACACACACACACAACACACACACACACACAGAGCTGGGATGCAACCCCAAAGTGACAACATAGCTTTTAACTCCTGAAAATAGTCATTAAGATGCCGTTTATTCTAACTTTTGATATGTGCTCACCAATCTCTCTGGGGCCTACCTGCAAATTCACAAAAAATAAAAACATGTAATTAGATGATTTCCTCTTTGCCAAGGAATGATTCAATTGTCCATTAAAAGCTGGAGTTCTAAAAATAACATAAAGGGAAATTATTAGGTATTGTTGACGCACCTATCTCTGCTGTAAAACATACAGGGGAAATACGGAGCTTCTTTTGTAAATCGTACCCATTTTTTAAACGGTAAGACAGCGTGGGGGAGGGAGCAAATTAAACCATAATTTTCAAACTATGTTTCCTCATTGTCACTCAGAAAAATTGCCAGGTGTTTCCAGAGTAGTTTATATAAATATACTAGCTGAATCAGGAAAACTCTTTCCAGGGCAAATGAATCAACTTAATTAAAAGAAGACTTAAGATGCCAAAACTAGTGATTTTGGAAGAGGGGAGGAAATTTAGAACTCCATCTGTAAGCACACACCTCTCTCTACCTGGCCTCTAGGGGACAAGTGCATAAGCCTGGTTAGGCCTGCCACAGGCCCCTGGCTAAAGCATGCTGTCCCCGCTGCCCACTAGGGCTGCAACCACTCATCATGGGTCCAAGGCAGAGGTACAGGCAGGACTGATGTGTTTGAGTCAAAACAAGACTCTCAGTCTTTCCTCTAAATCAGCTGTAAGAACAGCTACAACAATACTAAAGGCATTTTCCTCCCTCTTAAGCAAGCAAGAAAAAAAACTCATTAGTTTGCTGGGTTCTTTCCTTGTGTCCTGGAACAAACAGTGTTCGCAAATCATTTCTTGAGGTCTCCAAGGCCCTCTTCAGAAGGCAGGTGTAGCTCCTACATGACTCTCTGGACAGGGCTTCCGCACCTCTGTTTTGTCAGAGCAAAGGAAGCTGAGGTGGGAAGTGTGAGTAGGAACCTTGCTCAGTTTTCAGGCAAATGAGGACAGAGACCAAGGTGAATGCCCACCCTCTTGTCATAGATTAATGCTATTTGCTGGGCAAAGGGGACCTAGGAGGAGAGAAGAAGACACAGATAAGCATCAAATAGTCAAGCAAATAACAATCATTAAGAACTGAGAAGTGCCACGAAGGAAAATGACAAGAAGTCACAGGCACAGGCAACTGACAGAGCCAACCTAGCCACCCATGAAAGACCCCACACGAAGGAGGATCCCCACCTCCCAGGGCTTGACACCAGGACACGTGCCAGACTGCCCAGACACAGGCCAGGCTCAAAGACCTGGTCCAAGTCAGCAGCACTGCCTTTTTAAAGGGTTTTCAAGCTGGAAGGCCCCTTGAAGGTCATGTGACCCGGGGGTGCCCAGCCCTGACTTCGTATTAACATCAGCAGGAAAAATGTTAAAAATGGCCAATGCCAGGGATCCATCTTTGAGTCTCACTTAATTGGTCTGAGGTGGGACTCAGGCATCGGGACATCTTAAAAACTCCCCAGGGGATTTTTAATGGACAAGCAGGGTGGGAACCATGGATCTAATCCCAACATCTAACGTGACATCAATCAGTCATCATACCGAGTGTCCAATGCTAGGCTGTGGGATAAATGATCTCAGCCAGACTTTCCTAACCAACCCTGTCTCTACATGAGAAAATCAAAGTTGGCCACAGAGTTAAGCAGCTCTTGGGTTGTCAGTGAAATCTAAATTCCAACTAGAAGAACGTAAGGGAAGAGATGAACTCTGGGGAAGGTCCCTTCTCTGCTTTATCGTGCAACAGTGTTGAAACACATTTATGACCTTCTACTAAGGAGGTATTTCCGATGGGCTCCCTGGGTCACCACCATTCCCACTCAGTGAACGCCCAGCAGCGGGGTGGCAAGTGGGACGGAACCCAGGGCTGGTGAGAGACAACCAAACCACGGCCCACTGTTGCTCCTCTGTCTATTCTGGGTTCAGAATAGATGATGTCACCTCCAGCGGCAGTGGAAAGCAGAGTCATGAATCATCCATGAACCAGCCCAGCCCTCTGAGATAAGAAATCGGATGTCAGCATTGTGTATGCACACTGCAGATCTGGCGCACAGGCGCCGGCTTTGCCTAGGGTGCCAGAACGCAGGCACCAATGTCAGACACGTTCAGGGGGAAGAAGGCGCTTTCAATTATTTCCTGATACAGAGATGGGTGGCCAGTTGAGGGAAAGATTTCAAATGCATAGGGAATGCTCAAAGGTGCACAACTTTGATCACTTTAAAATCGTGGCAGTGATTTTTAGACACTACTGCGTTTGCCAACCAAACCTGAGGATTAAGAGAAGCCCATCCACATGAGTGCTGTAATGATCAATTACTGCTGTGCCCACCGGCTTCCTTACAACTGGAGACCTGGAGGCGTTGCCATGTTGACCTCCCACTGCATTAATTTAGCTTAAAAATTCACTCCAGGATTGAATTTGGCAAATCTTCCTGCCTGAAAGGGCTTCTGGGACAACATAAAGAAATCAAGAAGTCTATTTGGCAGCGTTTGAAGTTCAGGGTTGTCTTGCTATGCTTTCTTATTTTTTTTCCAGGCTAGAAGAGGAGGCAGGTATCTAAGGATGCCAGGGTGCATGTGGACATACACGTGAGCTCTCCTGATTCCCTTCTTTTTCCTTCCTTCCTTTCTTTCTCTGAATTATTTCCCTGAATTGCCAAGTTGAAGGTCCGGCTAGAAAGGCTGCACTAATGCGTATGGTTTGCGTGGCTGGAGTTGGGAATTCTGACAACTCATATCTGTACTGGTTATTTCATGGCTTATAAAAAAATGACTGAGCCCTGGAGGCCACTAAATTAAAAATTAAACTTTGGACTTCTTCAAGTGTCTCTTTCTGTCTACCAAAATATATCTTTAACATCCTAAGGTCACTTTCAGGGTCTTCGGCAAATTAGACCTGGGCAAGGCGTGAACCAAGTCAGGCTGTGGGGGCTGCATTGTCTCTTCATCAAAGGTCTTTTCTCTAACTTCTCTTGCACATCATTTTGCTGAGGGGGAATGTGGCTAGGAAGGCACAGAGCAAGAAGGATAGCGAGCAAGGGGACATAACGGAAGGAAGCTCTGCTTTGCCCTATTATTTTCCGAGGGCTGCTGTCACAAGCTACTACAAACGGGGGCGCTTAACACAACAGAAACTTACTCTGTCTCAGTTTTGAAAGCTAGGAATCTGAAATCCAGGTGTTGCCAAGGCCATGCCTCTCAAAGGCTCAGGGGAACATCTGTTTCGGGCTGTTCTCTTAGCTTCCGGTGTGGTCAGCAATCCTTGGCTTGCAGCCACACGGCCCCGTCCCTGCCTCCGAGGTCACGTGGCCATCTCCCTGTGTCTCTCTCTTCACATGTCCATTCTTATAAGGACAACAGTCAGATCAGTTCACTCCACTAAGACCTCCTCTTAATTAGACCTCCAAAGACCCTCTTTCTAAATAAGATCACATTCTGAGGTATTTCAACTTAATCTTTTTGGGGTTAGGACTTCTTTTGGGGTATTTTTTAGGGGTCAGGACTTCAACTTATGTTTTTGGAGGACAAAATTCAACCCATAACACCCTTCATGGTGGAAAAGTTGAGAGCATCTGCCAGCAGCCACCTAGGGTGTTAACGTTCTCTCCACTCAGCAAGCCTGAGCCTCCATTCCCTACATAATGACAGTCACAGTATTCTACGTAGTGAAATAACAATAATTAATATGATAATGATAAAGTTAACATTTACAGATAGTCTCCCAAGCATCGGATGCTTCACACAGATAAACTCTCTCACTTAACCTTCCCAAGTCCATGAGTTAACAACATTAGCCCCATTTAATAGGTGAGAAAACTGAGGTTCAGAGAGATTTCACAGCTTGTCTGGGGTCACACAGCAATTGATTAGTGGCTGCTCTGGAATGTGAGCCCTACCATGTGAATCTAGACCGAAGCTCCTACCCCTCTGCCACATGGCCCAGACACTTTGCAAGTGACATTAACCAGGTGTTGCCTTGACTCCTAAGCTACAAACAATGGGAATGTAGGGGAAAAGTCTGCATTTGTCACACTGTGTAAGTCCCCACATGTTTATTAGTCATGACTTGGGGTGGAAAATGCTTTTAACTTTTTTAAAACTTGAATTAAAGAGCACTTTGAACTCCTGGGATGGAGGACCTCCCTGTTCTGGCCCTTCTCCCCTCTGGTCTTGGAGGAACCGGCGCAAACCAGGCTTCTCCGCAAACCAGGCTTCTCCGCAAACCAGGCTTCTCCGCAAACCAGGGACAGTCTGGTTATTCTAATAACAGCATGTTGTCTGGGGAGAGCAGAAACTACTAAGAAAATCCTCATCTATCCATCAGATCATCTGTTTACGGAAAAAAAAAGATAGGAGACTGAGGGGTAAAGGATTCTCAGCTGCACGGAATCACATCTTGCTGGTTTGGAACTCCTGGGTGTCCCTGGCGGGACAGAAAATTCAGATGAGGCAAGGCCAACAACTCACTGAACAAATATTAATCTCACAGTTAAACCAACTTTAAAAGCATGTATGTACATGTCAGGAGGAAGGCAAACAATGGTTATTGTGGTAGGGTGCTAGAATGAGGTAATTTTGTTTTTTTTGAAATGGAGCCTCACTGTGTTGCCCAGGCTAAAATACAGTGGCGTGATCTCAGCTCACTGCAACCCCTGCCTCCCAGGTTCAAGTGATTCTCCTGCCTCAGCCTCCTGAGTAGCTGGGATTACAGGTGCATGCCACCATGCCTGGCTAATTTTTATATTTTCATTAGAGACAAGGTTTCACCATGTTGGCCAGGCTGGTCTCGAACTCCTGGCTTCAAGGGATCCGCCCACCTTGGCCTTCCAAAGTGCTGGGATTACAGGCGTGAACCACTGCTCCCAGCTGGCGATGTTTTTTCTTTTGAAAAGTCTCTTTCATGTTGTTCTATCACTATATTGGCAATTCAAATTGGAATGAATTTTAAAAGCTTACACTAAACAAGTAAATGGAGAGGTAATAAGTGCATAAGTCACAAAAATTCAAAAAGTAAATGAGTATATAATAAAAAGATTCCTTCCATCTCTCTATCTCAGGTGGCTTCTCTTCCCCATAAAAAAGGAGCAAATACTTCTTCATGTATGTTTTTCACATATGTACATCTGCATATGGCATGCACATGTGCATAAAACATATTTGAGTGTTTGCTATGGCCAGAGACTGTTCCAAATTCTTTACACTCGTTAAATGACGTAAGCCTCAGGCTAACTCAATGTCCTATTTTACAGATAAGGAATCTGAGTCATAGAGAGGATAAGTAACTTGCCCAAGGTCACACAGCTAGTAAGTCACAGAGCTTAGATTCGAACACCAACCATCTGGCTTCAGAGCATGTGACCTTAATCAATACGCCGTTCTAACTCTGTTACGAATTTTGCAGGTATCCTTTCAACGATACTCCATGCACATGCATGCGTATGTGCGTGTGCAAAGGAGACGAAAAAACAACCACAAAAAGTTTTTCTTTCTCAAGAGCAGGGTCCCCAAAACTGAAACACAGGTTTTAGTTAATTTGCCTAAAGAAGTTAAGCAGGCGGTTTCACTTAAGCAGGAAGGGGAAGAACCCAGGCTGCTCCGCACTTTCCACTTGAGGTGGCCACTATGTGAGTGGAATCATTTAACTCTTACGGAGCAGGTGTGTTACCTTCACGAGTGAGCAAAACATCCGTGACTTGCCTGGGCGCATGCCCAAGGGGAAGCTGGGATCTCAAGCCAAGTATGGCCAAGTCTAAAAGTCAAGCTTTTGCAGCATACCATGCTGATATACAGATGCAGATGGGATCGTGTCCACCCTCTAATCCACAAATGAAAAACAGAAGCTCAAGTCCAGAGGTGCGTAATAACCAGGGCCCCTCTAGGAACCTTAAGCCCCAACGGGGAGGCAGCCACCCAGGGCTTGCGGCGACCCCTGGCCCAGCCCTCTCTGGCCACTGGCAGTGCCGTGATGCTAAGAAAGGGAGTGCTTTTCATCAAGTTGCCATGCTAAAGGCTCCCTTCTCTTCAGACCTCCACATTCTGCCCTAACTGAGATCTTAAGCCATGTTGTGAGAGTCGAGCCTTCGCCTCTATGGGAACAGGACCAAACAAAGACTCATTGTCCCTCTCTACAATAAAACCACTTCTGGGTCAATGAAGTTGCTGACCCTGAGCCCACTCCCTTTCTGCTTCCGTGGGCCACAGCAGGGGGAGGCAGGAAGACCTATTAGGTCACCCCCCTTTTGGTGCCAGGACTTTTATTCCAAAGGAAAGAAGTTTAAGATTTATATTTTGGCTAAAAAAGTGCAGTTCATCCTGGGTACCAAATTCCCCCTGGCTTTGCAAGCTTCCTCTTGCCCTGGGCACCCGGTCCCCGAGCCCTGTTGCTAGGAAGTTGAGGGCTTTGTATTGCTCCATGTCTCCAAAGAAAAGCAGGTGAACAGAAACCAAGCGACTGTGTTGATTAATATCTCAAGAGACAGCGCCGGAATGGGCGCTTCCGGAATTGAGTTAGCTCAGGGAAAAAAAATTAAAGCACACTCCTTGCTTTCCTGGCAGAAATAAAATTAAGGTCTCGGATCGATGTTGCCAGATTCTACAGGAATCTTTAATGGCCCCCTCTACATGTTTTCAAATTCACATTCCCCTTCAACTCTACCCTTTTTAATTGGTTATTTGCGAGGTCATGTTTGCACCAATTTCTCAGGAAGGCTAATGGTGTTTATTTAACGAGAAAATAAAATGTGCAGACAGCTCCAGGGCTGGTCTCTGAAAGATGGCAAAGGGTGGGCTGACTCCTTATCCCGCCCCCTCCTCTGCCCTCCATCAAGGTTACAGGGCCTAGGGTACAGAGCTGCAAGGGAGTGAAGAGGTGGGGGTGCCCCTCACGGTGGGCACACAGCATGCCCACCCCCTCGAACAGCCCTGCTTTAGAATGAGCTCAGCTGGAAGCACAGAACCATGCTGGCAGAGCGGGAATGGCTCTCCTTATTGCCACTGCTGGGCTGGGCGACTCTTCCTTGTTCTAACCCAAATGTGCCCAAGTTTGAGGCTACACAGAACCCTTTTCCAATGGAATCTCTTCAATGCACAAAGGCAGTGATGGATGACCACATCACAGCTCTCCACTGCCCTCAAGGCCTCTTGTACTCAAGCTGGACTAGAGGAGACTCAATCACATTGAGTGTCTACCCCATCCTCACCACCCTCTCCTAGATTCCTGTTGGTCAATGTCTTTCTTAAACAGTTGCCCCACCCACAGAATGGTCCACTCTGGAAAGAGAACTGGATCTTCACCAAACCCGATCCAGGACTCTGAACTTACGTAAGAGAATCCAGCTGGCATGCTATATCACACTACGGACTACACTGAAAGCTCTGTGAGGCCAAGCCCCCTGGCTGTTGGTGGTGGTCTATCACAGACTGTCTGCTTTCTTGTCAAGTGGCTTCTAATCCTGGGGCAGAATTAGGATCAATACCTATATGACCACATTTTACAGGCTTCCAATAAATCCCTTAACACATCTCAGACATGGGGGAGGATTTGATGGGTACCTAACACCATCAGCAATTAGCAAAAAGGGTAACAGCAGATTTGAGAGGTGGAGAAAATACCACGGGTAAAATTCCAGCAGGGAAGACAGGCAGCAAATCCTGCTCCAGACACCAAACGTGGGCAGTGTGGGAGCCGATCTTTTGCAGGCTGCCCTCCTGTCACATCAGCGTAAGTGTCATCGCCAGCTGCGATTCTACACACACTTATCATCTTTCTCCTCCTTCCAACAACCCTTCTCTTGGACTGTGCCCTTTCCTTCCAGAGGGTCTGATTGCTTTTGTCACACACACTTCTTCCTTCCTCCTAAAAAGTCACACCTACAGCTTACACATTCCCAACCTCTTCCCTAGGTAAATAAAGTCAGAATGTTAGCCTCTCATTCAGAAAGACACGCATACCTTACCTTTGACATCCCACACCTACAAGTGAAGCAACACTTTAAATTATTTTTAAATGTAACCTACACCTTTGTGAACCTTTTTCTATGTCTTTTTTTTTTTTTTTTTTTTTTGAGAAACAGACACCAAAAAAAAAACAATTACAGTGCAATTCTTAAGCATCTTTATACCTCATGCATAAAAGAGTCAATTTGGACTTCGGAGGTCAATTTCAAAAGTGAGTATCTGGCAGTTAGTCAAGACATTAAGGGCGGTTTTTCCTCCTTAGAAAAGCATTATCTTCTATCACAGCTTAAGTTACATCTTACTGGCAACATTTTAATAAATAAACTGATTACGTAAATTACAAAGACCTTAAACTTGGGCCAACCACTTTTTGGGACAGAGACTGAGCAAGCTCCAGGAAGAACAAGCTCTCCAGCCACCTGCCTGGATGCTCCTCCCTCTGGCTGGATCCCCCACCACTGCGACTTTCCAGCCATCCCAACCCCTTCCAGTGGTCTCAGGGCATTATTCCTCTTCAAAGCGATTGGCATTGCATTTAATAAGCAACTGCTAACTGCTGGGAGAAGAATCATCCATCACACTAATCTTTTTTTTTTTGGGATGGAGTTTCGCTCTTGTTACCCAGGCTGGAGTGCAATGGCGCGATCTCGGCTCACCGCAACCTCTGCCTCCTGGGTTCAGGCAATTCTCCTGCCTCAGCCTCCCAAGTAGCTGGGATTACAGGCACGCGTCACCATGCCCAGCTAATAGTTTGTATTTTTAGTAGAGACGGGGTTTCACCATGTTGACCAGGATGGCCTCGATCTCTTGACCTCGCATCACACTAATCTTTACTTCTCTCCCAGGGTCTCCTGTTCCTTTGCCTCTGGGACTGTTTCAGGGCAAGCAGGCCTACTGGGTAATGGAGGCCACAGGGATGTCCTCTGCCAGAAACCATTCCCTCAGCAGGCTATGGGATTAGCTTCAGAGACTCCTCACCCTCTTTTAACTAGACCTCAAACCATCTAGCTCTTCCCTGGAGGGACCCAGCAGTGCAGAGCTCAGGAACCCAAGGCCCTGAGACTAGAGGGAAGGACAGCTGAGGTTCCCCTGCAGTGACCCTCACACTGGGGAGGGCTCCCTTCCCCCACAAGGAGGTGAGTGTGAGATTATTTCAGGAACCAACATGCCCGCATTCCTTTCTGCAACAGGGCTGAGGTTGTGGGGACACTGGAGGCAGAGCTGGCCAGCGCAACCTCCCTCCCTCCCTGTCTGTCTACTCCCCGGCCTCCTGCCAACAGAGCAAATCAGGACAGCTTTGTTGCCTCTTCCCTCCCTGTCCCTCCCCTCCAGCCCCACCTTGGGATCAATACTTAATGCTGAGTCCAAGATCTTATCTGACTTTTACAAGGATAAAGCAACAAACTTCCCCCTCCTAATGATTAAATCCATTGACGATCAGCCCAGTGTTTTCCAGACCACCTCTAACACTTTTAGAGAGCAAATGAAGTGACTCTGAGAAAATTGGAAAGCCACCATTCTCCTCTCCCCTGGGCACAAATCACTGTATGGAAGGGCAGGAAATGAAGTGAGGGGCAGGGCCAAGGAAGGTATCCAGGATTTTTTTTTTTGAAATGGTTCTTGTTGCCCAGGCTAGAGTGCAATGTAATGGCACAATCTCGACTCACTGCAACCTCCGCCTTCCAGGTTCAAGCAATTCTCCTGCCTCAGCCTCCTGTGTAGCTGGGATTACAGTCACCTGCCACCACACCTGGCTAATTTTTGTATTTTTAGTTGAGACGGGGTTTCACCATGTTGGCCAGGCTGATCTCGAACTCCTGACTTCCGGTGATCCACCCGCCTCGGCCTCCCAAAGTGCTGGGATTACAGGTATGAGCCACCACGCCGAGCCAGCATCCAGGTTTTAACAGTAGCTCTGCTATTGTCTGGCTGCAGGAATCTTCTATGCAACATTTCAAACTTATGTGCCTTAATTTCTCCAAGTGGAAATGAAGGAGCATGGTCATCAGCAAAAGAAGGCTGGTGTGGAGGACAGAAAATGAGAAATGCTAAACTCTTAAAATCACCAACTCCTCTGCTTTAAACAGTTGCTTTGCAGAGTGTAAGAGCCTGAGCTCCAGGTCAGACAGGCTGGGTTTATATCCAAGCTCTGCTTTGACCAGTGTGTGACTCTGGGCAGCTCGGTTCACCTATGGCTGTTTGTCATCAAGATTCAATGGTAGGTGCCAGCACTGTGCTAAGCACTTGGTGTGTAAGTGCTCAGAAAGTGTTGGCTGTTTCTATCAAGACTGCTAACATGGCCCGCTGAGACAGCAACAGAACTCCCCATACCATCACTGCGGGTGCTCTATCAGGATGCTCAGGTCCCCTTCAGGATGAAGGACCTCTTTCCCAGCTGCTAGGAGTGCTGCTGGAAGATAGTCCCCAGCTGAAGGTCCCCTCCAGGATTTACCCAGGGGAAGCCCAGGTCACATCAGCCTCACGGGGTGGGCTGCATCCAATGACAGGCCAGCGTGCAGGCACCAAGGATGGCACTCCTACCCCAGCTGGGGACCCCGGAAGGACCACCTCATTGCAGAAGGACGTCACAAGTCGGCTTCTCCCTCTGCCCTCTCCTGATCAAGAACACTTCTGGATAAACCTCCCAGTTGCTCATCCCAACCTGGAGAACCAACCTGCAAAAACTGCTCGCTCCCTCCCCTAGTCACAAAGATCGCAAAGGAATTCATCTCGAACATTCTCACAGTTAAAAAGCGAAAAGCCAGAAACATACTTCAGGTCCTGGGGCTCATCATCAATCCCAGGTCTCTTATTTTTTCAGAGGAAGAGCCTGAGATGCTCAGAGAGGTTAGGGGACGTGCCCCAGGAAAAACATCAAGGGAGCAGCAGAAGCTGGAGGAAGGCCCGCCTGTGAGGAGAAAGGTGAGAGCCCCTACATCTCCAGGGCTCCACCCACTGTAAGTCACAGACTGAACGTGGGACCCTCTTCCTGCTTGAAAGGTTGAAGATGTATATTGCCGGAGGCTCGTCCTTTCCTATGCCCTGGGTTCTTTCTGTGGTGCTAGTAAGGACCCGGTGGGTGCTTCTGTGGACGGGAGATGCAAGCTGCCACCATGCCAATGAAACTGAGGGCATCCCTGCCCCAACAGGGATGAGCAGGGACAGGAGGTGACCACTGGAGACAAGGAGTGGAAATTCTGCCCTGACCTCTGGCTCCTAAAGGCAAGTGGAGCCTGAACGGGCCCTGGGAGCCGGCCTGCCTGACTCTCAGATGGGAAGCCCAGCTCCCTGTGGTTATCCCTGAGCCACAGCTGTCATACATACGGCTCCAAGGACACACAGGTAACTGTCAAAACTCCTGGGGTGAGGATGAGTTGAGGCCCCAGGCCACCCACAGGGCTGGGTCAGGAGTCTGAAGACAAAGGCTGAGCGTATACTGGGACAACACCGCTGGGTCCATGCTCTGGGGCTCTTTAAGAAGGGAGCTGGAGGCAGCGCCAGCCAGGAAGATGTCCTCAACTTCTGCCACTGCAGCACTTTCCTCCTGATAAGGTCACGGACAGCAGGAACGGAGGAGGTAAAGGTAAGGTTGGGGCAAGGTGGCTGCCTGAGGATTTTATTTCCTTGCGCTTATTACCTGATTCCGAATGCACACTCCATCAGGCCACAGATGTGGGGCTGGCTCGCTCCTTATATATGAGCTGTGCCTTTGTTGTGATATGCTCTTCTTTAAAAAGGAAATTTTTTTTTTCACTCCCTCGGGCATCTTGAGGGGTTGGAACATGTGATTGGGCTGGTGCTCCCACCCACAAAGAAACAACACTGGGGAGTGGAGGGGGCCCTGGATGACAGGGAGGGCAGTGGGATGGGGGGGTCATTCCTGCTGAGGCTTCCGGCAAATCTCCCCCCATCCACAGGCTGTCACTCCGGCCAGCTTCTCAATCATCTTTAAATAGCAGGCCCTGCGATTCCTTAAGTTTTGGGCTCCACACATTTTAGACTCGGTCCTGCACCCACTGCAGGCATCTTCAGCTCTGGCAGGTCCAAGGGTGCCAGCAGAGGTCCTCCCTGGGCCGGGGGCAGGTGTGTGCATGCGCCAAGGCCCTGCCCATGCTCCTTCCCGCCAGTGCCCACCGCGACTCCTGGAGAGCCAGCAATGATGCAATGATGTCCCGAAGCCACTCTGAGCAGCGGGCCCTCCAGCAGACCATCCTCACCTCACAACGGGCAAGAAACTCTTCCCATGCCCATCACAGATGAACTGCCATCCCAACTCTGCAGCCCTGCACCTTCCTTTCTCCCTTTTGGACAAAGGAAAGAGGCTTCACCCACAGCAACAGAGATCTGGTTAGAAACGAGAGAACTTTTCCCGGCACGTCCTCTGGGGCTTCACCTAGAAGGCCAAAGTCCTGCGTTTCGATCCCACCTCTGCCATTACCAGCCCTCTCCCTGCTCGGCTCTGAGAGTTAATGAGATGATACCAGTGCAAGCCCCCAGCACAGGGCTCGACACACAGCAGATCAAAAAATACTCTCATTCGTTAACTTTCAAAATAAAAGGACAACAATATCACCTGGGGGCAACTCTGGAATCTCCCTGGATTCCAAATTCTAACACTGAACGCCAGGCAAATTCAAATGGGCATCACCCACCCTGAAAATAAACAGGTGACAGTGCTCTTTTGAACAATCACATTCCCATCTGGACACAGTAGAGAAAGAACAGAACTTGGAACCAATAGTCCTGAGACCCTGCTCAGCCATGGGTCTCTTAGTTAGCTCCTCTGAGCCTTGGTTATTTTGTAAACCAGACAGAGATGATGAAAATGCTAATAATAAGAGTTAACATTCATGCACAATTGACTAGATGCTTGGTATTACACTCTCCAGGCAATCCTGTGAGGAGGTTCTATGATTACTCCCATCTTACAGATGAATAAACTGAGGCTTAAGGAAGTTCAGTGATTTTCCCAACGTCACAACCACCCTCCAGGGGCTGCTTTGAAGGTCAAATTAGGACCAGGGGGACGATGGGTGTGGTGGGAGGAGGTGGGGCGACAGCTGTGGTACTGGGACCAACATGATGTTTGCAGTGATGGTTGGTCCAGGGGTAGCAGCGATGACATGGAAGATGCATGTGAAAGTCAGGCTTTGAAACCGTAAAGCTAGATTGATGCAATGTGGATGATGACGGAGCATAATCCTGAATTGCCCACCATGAGCACCACCTTCCTCTCACTCCCTAGGCTCTGACTCCCCAGCAATGCAGTGGACAAAGCTGATTGTTCCACACCTGCATGCTCCTCCTTTCTCTCCCTGCTTCTCCCCTGCTCCCCACCCTCCGTGGCTGCCATTTCTTCCCTCATAAATACCAGTGGACACCACTGTTGTCCACCCAGTGCTCAGCTCTCCCATTCTGAGGATGCTGTAGAGAGATGCATTAGAAGCCAGATTACCAGACGCACTCAGGACATCCCCCTCCTTCTCCCAGCCCCACCAGCAACGATTCCCACTCCACTCCTTCCCTTTCACTCACTCTGCCTTCTACAAACAGGAAAGACATACAGTCAGTGCTGGGTAACTGCTTCTAATCACAGGTGACAGCAGGAATGTAAACAACACAGGAAACATCTAAATGCAATCCAAGTGGCAAGGAAACACTGCGCACTCACAGGCTCCCTCCCTTCCTCCCTCCCTTCCTCGAGGGCACCAGCACACCATTTCCTGCCACCCCCTTAGGAAGCACTGCTCATTAACACCCTGTTAATAGGAACCCCAGAAACCTGAGCTTCCGGAGAACAGAACACTAAGTCATCACCTGCTTTGACTCTGCTACCTCCAGGGAGGACTTTTCTAGATTCCTCCCATTTTTCTGTTTAAAGCAATAAATTTAATGTGGTTTTTTTTTTTTTTTTTTTTTTGGCGGGGGAAGGGAGAGGCTAAGGGCAGGAACAGAGACCCCACTGAGAATTTGTCCAAAGCT
This sequence comes from Sapajus apella, assembly GCF_009761245.1. Taxonomy (NCBI): domain Eukaryota; kingdom Metazoa; phylum Chordata; class Mammalia; order Primates; family Cebidae; genus Sapajus; species Sapajus apella. Next base: position 15,226,389 of record NW_022436952.1, on the reverse strand, counting down.
AGGGATCTTCTCCCAAGAAAAGTACAAACATGCAACATGTCATTTCAGAGGTTCCTAGACTCCAGGTTAAGACCCATTTTTTGTAAAGTGAATGGGACAGAAGCAGCACAAGGAAAAATACAAGTAAGTGCAGCTGCCCTCTACACACCCCGGAGGCCCCGCAGGGCATTCCCAAGGGTGTAGTCACTGCACACCCAGCGAACCTACAACAATGTTTTATCTTCATTTTTTGGCTCTTTAGATTGACAGTCTGCTCCTAAAGAATCTCCTTCAATGCAAATTGATAACTCAATTGAGTAACTGCTGTGAAGAATTTCCACTGGGTCCTTAGTGCCGAGATTAGCAAGGGAGCAAGAAAGCCAGGATTAGGGAGGTGTATCTTGAATGTGTGTTGGGGTGGCTGTGTAACTAAACAGGAGTTCCCAAGCCAACAGGAAATGGATTTTCAAGTACCCAGTACTGGAAGTCTGTGAGCTACCGGGACCCTCCGAGAATAAAGATCTTCCATGGACGGTCACCTCTACCTGCTTGACTCTGGACTCATCACTGTAGCTTTTGTCAGTGGGACTGGGATGACAGAGGGAGAGAGGCCAGGAGAGGGTGAAGGCGACCCTCTTACACTGGGAGAATCTTACCTCTGTGCCGGTTGGTGGTTTTATCAAACATCAGCATTGCATCTTCCACCTGCAAAACAAATAAGAAACAAAGGCTGCTTTAGGACTTTTAAGAAAGTACACAAAACATTATATGCATATGGGGTTGAGGGGGTAGTTTCCATTACAGAAGTAATAGTTGCTTGTCAAAAAATATTTGAAAATGCAAAAAAGTAGAAAGAAAAAAAAATCACTGGTCTTTCCACCCCACACAACTACAGTTAACATCTTATATAGTTCCCTTTGGTGTTTGCTTTTTATTTTTTTTGAGATAGGATCTCTGTCATCCAGGCTGGAGTGCAGTGGCACCATCATAGCTCACTGTAGCCTCCATCTCCTGAGCTCAAGTGATCCTCCCACCTCAGCCTCCAGAGTAGCTGGGACTACAGGCGTGCACCGCCATGCCCAGCTAATTTTTTTTTTTTCTTTTTCCTTTTTTTCATAGAGACAGGATCCCACTATGTTGCTCAGGCTGGTTTCGAACTCCTGGGGTCAAGTGATCCTCCCAAAGCGCTGGGATTATCGGTGTAAGCCACTGCTCCTGGCCTAGAGGTTTTGTTTTAAGAAAGAAAAAACTATGCCTATTTCCATATAATTTAAATCATATAGCATATGGAATTTTTCCATGTTTTCACCTGTAACATTACTACTGGCAAACAATTCCCAGGTTAATACATCGGGTATACTATCTTGACCAATGCATGAGATTTCCCAGTGTAAGAAGCCATGGCTTACTTAATTATTACCCGTCTAATGGATATATGAATTGTTTTTAGTGATAAAACAGTGAAACTTGAACATCTTGATTGCTATGGGCTCAACTGTGTCTCCCAAAATTCATAGTTGAAGTCCTAACCCCCAGTACCTCAAAATGTGACTGTATTTGGAGAGAGAATCTTGAAAGAAGTAATTAAGTCACAATACGATCATTAGGACATGCCCTAATCCAATATGACTGGTGTCCTTATCAGAAGAGATTGGGACACAAACAGGGAAGACCATGTGCCAACACCCAGAGAAGATGGGACATCTGCGAGCCCAGGAGAGAGGCCTCAGAGAAAGCAACCCCGCCCCACCTTGACCTTGAACTTCTAGCCTCCAGAACTGTGAGAAAAGACATTTCTGTTGTTTAGGCCCTCCAATCTGCGCTATTTTATTACGGCAGTACTAGCAAACGAATGCATTGATGCTAGGACCTTTATAAAAACATCAAAGAGGAGAACATAAGAAAATACCAAAGGCATCCTCTGTCTCTCTTTGTGATCCCTTCCGGACCCCTCCCACGCATCCTGCAACCCTTCTGGATATTTCTGGCAATAAGATTTCAGGGTTCACACTCAACTCCCACATAGAGTTCAAGGAACTCACACTTAATGAACCAGACTCCGCTCTGGAACGCACTCCTTTTATGAGTATGTATGACCCACTCCTTTATCCCACAAAGTACACATCTTCAGCACAGGTGTTTGTCCTCAGCCTTCAGTGACTCACCGAGGGCAGAGCACCTGGTCTGACCAGTGTGCAGCCTACTCTCTTCATTCAGTTTGTGCCCAAGGTTGGGGGTAAAAATACAACCCAACCCATGTGGCAGTGGGTGGGTATAACTGTTAGCAGAGGGCTCTGTCCTCAGAGCAATTTCAGTGTGTGCCTGTGTCTGAGGACGGAGCACTGTTGATGTGCACTCAAAGGCTCACAAATGAGCTCGGGGGGCCGGCGCTAATCCCTTTGAGAAAAGGAATCGTGGGCTATTCATGCCTCACTCCTCCCAGACAACAGTCTCCAATGGAGGGGAAGACACTGAGCAAAGCAATAAACCGAGGTTTAAAATGGTGCCTGCAGACAAATCAAATGTATTTTTCTAGATGCGATCACATATAATAGGGGAAGAGCAAAGTCAAGGTAAGAATGGAAGACGGGGGTAGGCAGGCCGGTCAGAAACCTCAAAGGGACTGGCCTGGCTTAAAAATCTCTTCTCAAGTCAGGGCCCCCTTTTGTTGCTAAGCAACTGGGCCTGAACAAACAGGCTCCTGGGGCCTCCCCTTCTGCTCCCCATTTCTGAAGTCGGTTACTGGGAGGAAAATGGCCTGGCATGGTGGCTCCTCCAGCAGGGAGCTGCCCTCTCTCTCCTGGCACCAGGATGGTGGGAGTGGGGAATGCTACTTTGGAGATCCCTTAAAAAGGGTCTCCTTCACCAGACCCTCCCACCCTGTCCCCATCCCCATCCCCATCCCAGGCAGGAGAGACACCTTTTGGGGGGGCTTTACGAGTCCCCCCCACCCCATACCTGCTGGGGCCACACACACAACAGCCATTCCGCCTCCCATGCACCACACACGCAAAACCACCAGAAGATCAACTGGTGTATCTGTACACAGAGCAGTCACACTCGGGCATATGGTATCTCAGGCTCAGACCCGGGACTCCATAGGAATTCAAATGCCTGAGGGGCAGGTGGGTGGGGGGTGAGGCCTGCCGGGTATCACGCAGGTAAATGTGGCATCTGTTTCCCACCCATCTCCATATTTTCTAAGACGTTTGCCAAATCCTTATTTTGAACTGAAAACGCCTAACAGTAAGGAAAACAGCCGCCCTTCTGTGCTGGCCATGTTTTGGTACTGGGACTCAGGTTCCCTTAGGAAATAAATGTTTTGGATTTTTTTTTAAATGTATTTTCAAAACCTCCTTTCAACAGTGCATAATTGGCTCCCCTTTTCCTTCCTAAGTTTGGACGTTTTCTAATACTGCCCTCTCCACATTTGCTCCACCCTGGGGAGCGTGGGGGAGGATCTGTATATGTTTTTAGGGCAGCCATTGTCGTAAAGAATAGAGCTCCTTCCTCTGTAGTCCAGCTGTACAATGGGGCTCGCAAAGACCTCCTGAATAGATAAAGTGTCAGGGCGAAAGAAAAATTCTATTAACACTTTACAAAATACAACATCTAAGAAGGAGCTAGAGAGGAAAGAGAAAGGGAAAAAAAATCAATATGGATAAGTCCCAGTGCTTGGGGGTAGAAAACTTTTCAGCAATTGCAAAACACTTATTAATTCAGAGAAGCCATCAATGCGATGGAAATCTGGCAGAACAGCAAGAGCTGAAACTAGAAGAATTTGAATATACAAAGACTGAATAGAATGAAAAACACAGCCTCACATACGAGACTGTTTCTCACGGTTCTATGTGAATCAAACAGAAGCGGCTTGTGTGAGTCAAGGGAAAATAAGGGGCACAGTTAAGGTAACTGGTATTCAACCCTGGAGCCAGCACACTGATAACTCTTGGTCTCTGTCTCTGTCTCTGTCTCTCTCTCTCTCTCTCTCACACACACACACACACACACACACACACACACACACACACACACACACACAGGTAGATCAGGGAGCTATGAAGATTCATCAACACAAACAAACACACAGGCCACAGGCCAGGCCTCGTTCAAGATGCTAGGAGAACCCAAAAGCTTAGGGAAAGCTGGGAACAGGACTTTTTCTAACCCCTTATGAAACACCCGCTCTAGGGACACCACCCTCATCCTTATGATGACCACTGGTGCTTACTTCGTGTTGACAATGCACTCACCCGCCTTACAGAGCTCTTTGTACCCAAAATGGACACATGCAGGCCTAGTGGCTCCCTTGATGGAGAGGGGAGGACAGGAGGTGTCTGAACCTTGGCATGATTTGTCCCATCCGGCACACGCCTGGTCTGTTTTGGGAAAAGAAGCTTATTCTAGCCTTGAGCTGTGACTCGTAATAACTTGGGGCAGGTCTGAGACACAGCCCTGGCATCTTTAGTGGTGTATCTTTGTGAATGAAAAAGCAAAATAGGCCAGATGTGGTGGCTCATGCCTAATAATCCAGCATTTTAGGAGACTGAGGTGGGGAAACCGCTTGAGGCCAGGAGTTTGAGACCGGCCTGGGTAACACAGCAAGACTTGTCTCTCTCTAAAAAAAAAAAAATAAAAAAAATAAAAACTTAGGCAGGCATCGTGGTCCCAGCTACTCAGGAGGCTGAGATGGGAAGATTGCTTGAGCCTGGGAGGTTGAGGCTGTAGTGAACCAATGATTGCACCACTGCACTCCAGCCTGGGCTACAGAGTCAGATCCTGTCTCGAAAACAAAATAGGCAAAGGAAAGTAACATTGAGGTGAGCTGGTGGGGAATGGGATGCCTCTGTCTTTGTCCTGACACTTGAAGGTACTGAACATCCTTTGACTACAGCACAGTTCAGACTACACTGTAATATCCTCAGAAGTGTGCGACAGTCAACAAAGGGGACCTCATCTCTTAGTGTCCATGGCTGCTGGAGTTGGGGCAGAGATTCTCAAACATCATTCACATCAGAATCATCATCAGAGGGACTGTTAAGCCACAGATCTCTTGGGGCCCCACAGCCAGAGTGACTGATTCAGTATTCAGTTGTATTTGCATTTCTAACAAGCTCCCAGGTGACGCTGATGCAGCTGCTGGCCCAGAGGCCTCCGTTTTCATGAGCTACTCTAAGGGATAAGAAGCAAGAGCAAAGGTTACAACCACTGGGCAGAGGGTGCTTCTTCCTCTTTAACATACACTCAGTGGTCAGTACATGAAACAAAAATTTCTCATCTAGGAGCAACTGATCCACTTTGGTGTGGCAAGTTCTCCCTCTCTTTGTTCCCCTTCTCTCAGATGTTGATATTCTAAAATCCCAAAAATGATGGTGGTAGAGCCCACGATGGAAAAGATGATGAGAAGAGGGACTTCTTAGTGGCCACCAACCTACTCCGCACCCAATGCAAGAAAAATCCAGATTCTACTAGGATGACATAAGCTTTCCTTCTAACAGACACTCTCATTGACAGAAACTCATGTCTAGAACATGCAGCCAATCCAATCTTGAATAGAAAACTTAGCAAATGGTAACTCTATTTACTTTTATGCAGCACACATGTATGAAGCATTCACTATTTGCAAAACATCAGCCTAAGTACAAATAAAAGACGACTCACACAGGTCTAGGGTAGACTGATGACATGAATGGTCTTGCACCCTGTCCTCTGTAAGTTTGCAGTCCTTCTCCCCCAAAGAGGCAGAGTCTACTTCCATCCCTTCAATCTGGGCTTGATTTGTGAGGTCTAATAAAATGCAGAGGAGGGGGGGAAAGTACACCTGTTTTTGGCTTAGCCCTAAGAGGATTTGCATGTTCCTGTTTGTTCTCTCTTGCACCTCTGCCATCACCATGACAAGGGCATGCCCAGACTAGCCTGATACAGGATGGGTGGCACATGGAGCAGGGCCAATTCCCCTGCGCTGAGGCCAGCCTAGATGGGTGGACAGCCAGTCACCCTCAAAGCATGCAAGTGAGACCAGCCAAGATCAGCAGAACCACCCCAAGTGTACTCCAAATCCGTGAGTTCAACAGTTAATGTCTGCCCCTGAAGTTTTGTGGTTAGTTACACAGCATTCTTGTGGTCACAGCTAACTCATACATGATCCTCATTCTAAAAAAAATCCCCCAAAACAACAAAAAAAGCTTACAATCAGAAGATAGTCTAAAATAATACTAGAAAATAAGCAAAGGAAAGAAAAGGCGCAGAAGGGAAATATGAAATGTGGCAGAGTATTAAACTATCAGGTTCCACATTCCAAATGGAGCACACTCTTCATGGAACATTCCACATGGAACACAGGCCTTAAGGTGTGGAGGGACCTCTTCTAAATCTCACCCCATCAGCAAGGTTGGAGACAGAGATCCTAGAAGTGCCAAGAGAAATTGGCAACATGTCCCTCACTAAATGAGCACCAGGAAAACCAGCAATAATCACCACTCAAGTCAGTGGGTGATGCTTCTCTGATCCTAATTCATTTAATGAATGAGTGAACCCTCTTTCTAACAAGTCAAAAGATTTATTGTGAGCCAGGCATTCTTGCTGGGTGATTTCAGAAGGAGCCAGATGGTGCTGACCACATCCAGAGGTTAGACTTGAGCCAGCCCAGCTCACATGTTGGCTGAATAGGAAAGCTTTAAAGACACAATGCAGGCCGGGCATGGTGGCTCACGCCTGTAATCCCAACACGCTGGGAGGCCGAGGTGGGTGGGTCACTTGAGGTCAGGAGTTTAAGACCAGCCTGGCCAACATGGTGAAACCCCATCTCGACTAAAAATATAAAAAATTAGCAGGGCATGGTGGCATACGCCTGTAATTCCAGCTACTTGGGAAGCTGAGGCAGGATAATTGCTTGAACTCAGGAGGTGGAGGTTGCAGTGAGCTGAGATCACGCCATTATACTCCAGGCTGGGTGACAGAGTGAGATTCCATCTCAAAAAAAAAAAAGACACAATGCAAAGTTGCATGGAGAGAGGGAGGTCAGAAATGCCCAAAAATGCTACTGTCCAGTTAGCTGGCTAAAGGGTAGGACCCTGCAGAATGTTCCATGGTCCACTGCCTCTTCTGCCTAAGGTTTTACAGTTCTGGCTCCCCAAGTACATAGTAGGTGAGTGAAGCTAAACTGATCTGAAGACACAGATCCAGGAAACAGTTAAAAGGAAAAGAGTGGCTGGTATGTAACTCAGCAGGTGCTGGGAGGCAGCTGGGTGAGGTGGGGAGTGCTGCACCAAGCATGGAGGGAGTCCGGGTTCTAATCCCAGCCCCACCAGGATCTCACTGAGGACCAGTCACCTCCCTCCCCTATCCTCAGTTTTTCTTCTGTGAAAGGAGGAAACTGTATGAGATGGTCCCTAAGATCCATGCAAAAAGACTCTGCCTGGAATGCTAACATGGACTCCGCAGTCTGCTGGGATGACCTCTGGGAGCATCGACTTGACCACTGGGCTTTTGCAAAGTCTCTGTGCTGTGAGGCTGCTCCAGAGCTTTGCTGTGGCCGATGCACGCCCTGAGAAATGTCCTACTCCTCTTGGGATATAAATATACACACCCACACACCACACATATCAAGAACAAAGCAGGAAACGGCACTTCAAATGATCCTTAAATTATCTGGTCAAATGAAAGAAGGGAGGGGAAAGGGAAGAGAAGAAACCCAGCTCCCCAAGCTCCCCCAGAACAAATGTCCTTGAATTTCTCTTCCTGCTCCCACTCAAACGCTCCAAGTGTTAGTCTAAATAAACACCCTCAAATGCAATACCATCATACTATAGTGCATCAGGCTGAACAGGCCTTATTATGCTCTGTAAACTCAAGGCGCCAAAGCCACAAGAGTGAGACTCGGCTGAGGTGGCAGCACTACCGGGCCACAGGTGCCTGGTACCCGTGGTGCAGTCCTGCCTGGGCCCAGGGTTACACAGAACATGGGAAGGCACTGTCTTCACCTCTCTCCCTGCCAGCTTGGGCAAAACCCAAATCGGTTCCTTCCAAAAACACCAGGAATAATGTGTAGTTTATTGAAACAGGACTTTTCTGTATGCTCTGGCCTTGCAAAGGGCTGGTCTATTTTTATTGTGCAAAGAGGGAGAATAGAGAAGAAGGAGCAGGCTAGAAAATCCCATTGGTTCACACGGAAATCCACATCAGTGGTTTTCAGCCATGACTCCTCACCAAGACCACACCCCAACCTATTAAATCAGGACTTCGGAGCGGGCAGCCCGAAAAAGGATTTTTTAAAGCACCCTGCATCCAGGGTGCAGCCAAGGCTGAGACCCACCATTCTAAATGGCTAAATAGAGCTGAGTTGAGCCTTAACACAGCATACGCGTGTGTAGACAGGCCCTTAGTAAATGAGAATTAATGGGCCTTCGGCTCCCTAAAGATTAGCTGTTCATCCCGCGCCAGAAGTGAGGAGCAGGCCCTCCTTGCCTCAACCTACTTTCTCAGGGCTCTCCCTAAGCTTGACTCGGTCTCAGTACAAGAAAGCCAATGCTCTATACTAGAAGTAGCTTCGAAGGGCCAAAACTGAACAGAGGGCTTTAAGAAAAGCTTACAAAACCACTGCTTTTTTCCCATCCCTGCCAGGTATCATTAGTTCTTTGGTGGTCAAATAACCCCACGAGAAGGGATTATTACAAATTCTCTGAGACTCAGTTTTCTTACTGGTTTGCCCTAGAGCTGGCAGGGGCTGGGCTCAGATGCTGAACTTACGAGTCCAAGTCTCAGCCTGCCGGCGCTGCCTTCCCGCCCAGCTCAGGTTCTTGTCTTCCCCTTGCTACAGGCCTGGGAGCTACTCAGCCTTTCCGTCCCCGAGCGTTTACCCCTGGAAGATTGCAGTGATGGAGGCGTGCTTGGAGTTTCTATCCCAGCTGCTGCTGCCAGGCACGTTCTCCCTTCATTCCAAATGTCAAAAAATGCTAGTCTGCATCCATCTGAAAGCCTCCTTATTTTCATTTGAACCCAAGCCTTCACTGTCTAACAAGAGAAAAAGTCTGCATAATTTCTCCTAAACTAGGGCTGGGTGCAGTGGCTCATGCCTGTAATTCCAGCACTTTGAGAGGTCGAGGCAGGCAGATCACTTGAGGTCAGGAGTCCGAGACCAGCCAGGCTAACATGGTGAAACTCCATCTCTACTAAAATTACCAAAAAAAACCAAAAAAAAACAAAAAAACAAAAAAAAAAAACAATTAGCGGGGCATGGTGGTGCATGCCTGTAATCCTGGCTACTCTGGAGACTGAGGTAGAAGAATTGCTTAAATCCAGGAGGCAGAGGTTGCAGTGAGCTGAGATCATGCTACTGCACTCCAGCCTGGGCAACAGAGCAAGACTTTGTTTAAAAAAAAATTTTCTCCTGAACTACCAATTTTTTTTTTCACTGTGGCAAAAAAATAACATAAAATTTATCATTTTAACCATTTTCGGGTCTACAGTTCAGTGGCATTAAAAACATTTCCTGAACTCTTCACAGAAGGCTCCAGCACCTTACAATGGCCAGAATTTTATCAGCCTTTAATTTTTCCCACATTTACTTCTTTTATTCTTGTGGGATCATTCTATTTTCCCATTAAGCTTACAAAAAAAGCTGCACAAGGTTTATCAGATAGTAGTTATGAATTCAACAAAGGGACACCTGCCCATGGGAACTGAAGGATGTGGGGTCTTCTGACAACTCAGTCTTGGAGATGTAGACAGTTTATCCACCTATGGCAAAGCTTCTTGCTCAGAGATTCTAATTCCACAAGTCTCTATCAGACTCTAAGTTACAAAATGTCTATCCTCCTGGAATAATGATTGTTATAATAACTACCATTTACTGGAGCGTAATAGGCAATTTGCAAAGCTCATTTAATTACTGTAATAGCTTTGAGGTAGATATTATCCTACCCATTTTATGCACTCATTTTTTTTCCTCTTTTTAAAATTTAAAAATTATTTTTTTTGGTAGGGATGGGGTCTCGATTTGTTGCCCAAGCTGGTCTCAAACTCCTAGGCTCCAGCGATCCTCCTGACTCAGCTCCCGCATACCTTGGGATTACAGGCACGTGCCAGGACACGTGGTGTCATACACCCATTTTATAGGTGAGGAAATCGTGGTTCACTGACAGTAAGTGACTTGCCTAGGACCACACAGGTAGTAAATGGTGGAGCCAGGAGTTAAAATCAGATGGGTCCCTAAGTCTTCCCTTACTTGTGTTCTGGTTTTTGAATCCCTAAGAGCTTTGTGTAGTGCCTCTGTCTGCTGGGCGAACAAACAAACACTGCTTTAAAACCCTACCAAAAAGTGAAGAGAGGTGATTAGGTAACCTCAAGGAAATGGAGGTGCATTGCCCCAGTAGGCTCAGGAGAAGAGGCATGATGGGAAAGGTAAAGGAACGAGGAGGATGTTGGGTCTCTTGCTTTGAGATGAGTGAATTCCAAAAGCTCAAGATCACTGGGCACCTCCACAGCCGTGGAGCTAGCCGCTAGCAGGGCTGGAAAGACCAGAGGGCCTTGGAATGCAGTCCGGGGTCAGCCACGCGAGTCCGTCGTGTGCAGTGATGCTAATGATGATCAGTGTGTCTTGCTTCCTGGAGATGTGAGGAAGGCTCATGTGGTGGCGGGTGAGTGCCTACCACACAGACACTGTCCCAATTCACTGCCCTGTCCTGGCAATCCCCTCGCTAAGCCCTGGGGCTTGCTGGAGACCATGCACACACCCAGACACACTCCATGCAGTTAAACCTGGAGCCACGCCCAGTGCTGTGAGTTTTCTTATTGCAAATGGGTCACGCCAAGGGAAGGCCACTAACAGAACCAGTGTGCCTTTTGGGGGAGCACTCCCAGGAGGCCTTATCTCAACACTAAGCCAGGGAAGGCAGAGTCTGCTGGTGAGAGGTAGGACTGGGTGGGAGCTCCGTTCTAGCTGAGCTTGCAAAGCCGTGGGCCCGGGCACCACCTGGAGGGCGGGGCAGTGGGCTCTCCCTGGGGATCTCTGAGATGGGGCGTAGAGAGGAGGCAATGAGGGAAGGGGAGAGAGACACTGAGAGAGAGAGCTGTTGGAGGAGCAGCAGTTGGATCCGGCAGGCTTGACAGCTGTCACATGGAAATGGCATCTGGCCTAACGGCCTCTCGTGTGAGGCTCCTTCAAGTGGTGGCTGCTGTGCTCTGGAAATCCAGGGCCCGTGTTAGCCCTGGTTGTGAGTGCATGTGTGCATGCATGCTAGTGTGCTGGGGGAGGGGAGCGGCAGGCAGGCTGCTGAACTGCTGAACGCTCCCTTCTCCAGCCTCTCCCCATCAGGCCTCACCTACCGTGAAAAAGGCCCAAGCCTGCCAGCTCCAGAGGAGAGCGGCAAATCATTAGGGGAGCACTGATGTGCTGGAACACTCTCTCACATTCCCATTAAACAAATACTAAACTGCTAATTGCCAAAATGGATCTCCACGACTCTGACCGAACAGGGGAAGGGTTTATAATTACCAAGTGTGAAAATGCACAGCCTGTAAATAACCACCTCATCTGTCCTAATACGGGCTGATATTGATGGGCATGAAATAAACATCAGGACAAATGGAAAAATCATCCACATCTCCTGTGGCCAATGCAATCTCAGATGGTGACAAGCGTAGCTACAGCCATACGCCTGGGGAGGGGAGGAGGAGAGGAGAAAGGAGTTTTATAGGCTTGGAAAATCTAGGTTCCCATCCCAGTTGTAATCCCGTGGGCCATCTGCACCTTCTTTCTGTCTGGAAAACGGGGAGAGTAAATAACATGGCTTGATAACGGGATGAAGGGCTTCTCTGCACTTCAGAAAGGCCAGGCCCCCAGGGCAGGGATCTTCTAAGTGCAAGAACTTTCAGGACAGGGCTTCGACATCGTCCACCCTGCTCTCTTTAAGACCGGCTAATGAGAAAGAAGAATCAGGGAGAGGGAGAGCTCAGCCAAGGTGACACTTTTATTCATTACACTAATATTTATTAAAGCTCTTTTGTCTGCCCAACACCCAGAGTTGGCTGCAGAGCACAGATGAAAAAACGTGTGTTCAGAATGACCTCTGGGCTCTCTGACACCCCTGTGCCACGGTGCCACCCCATCCCCCACCATCTCTTTCTGCCACTCTGATGGGAAGACTCTGGTCTGTCGGGTTCTAGAGCCCCACCGCTTTTCTTGGCCACAACAGGAGAGGGGCAAGGGGATAAGCCAGAGGTCATGGGATAGCTGCAGGTTTCCCAAGCCCCAGGCCCCTCTCTCTCCAGCAGCCCTTTGAAGGCACCGGTCTTTGATTCTGATGGACTCAGCCAGATCTTGGAGTGAATGTTGGTAACTGAGGGAGGGAGGAAGTTCCATTTGCCTCAGAATCACAATGACCCAAAGGTCACCTCTCCACTTCCCACCCAGTATAGGAATCCCTTCTCCAAGGCTCCTTTGAACCCTTCCTGGAGCTTCAAAAGCTTGGAACATCTCCACCCCACCCTCTCCGAGGAGCTGCTCAGGACTGAATTCAGCAGCAGCGGCAACAGCGGCAGCACTTAGATGCCTGAAATAGCAGCCTCCTCTGATCCCCAGCAATTCTCGCACGCGGCAGAATTCTGTGAACTGTATAGCATTAGGCACCCGAGTCAGCACACCCAGCACCACTCAGCCCCAGAGTTTCTTCACGGGGCTTTGCTGACATCCAAGGAAGTTCCTGCTCCGTCCCCTTCGAGCTGCCTGACAGCCAATCTCCCCAGTCCCTTTGGGTCCCTAACGTCATCCCTAGGTTCCCCTGGGTTTCCCATTCCTAGTCCCAACCCAAAGACCCTGTCGAAAATTGGCAAAATGAAGGAAGGTCTGAACCACAGACCGCTTTTAGAGGAATTCTAATTTGTTAATTTTGAATTCCCAAACTGTCTTCAAATAATGGCTAAGAAAATGCCGCTGAGAACAAAGTTCAAGTGCAGCAACAGGCTGAGAGATGCAGTCGCTTAGCCAAGTGACTTCCTGTTCAGAGAGGATCATAAACTCTTCAAGGCAGAGAGGATAAAAAGATATGAGTCCAGTCCACTCATTTTCTAGAGGAGCAAACTGGTTCTAAGCAATTCAGCGGCTGCAGTCAAAACCCCAGGTGGTAGAATAAAAGAAACCTGAGATGCCATCACAGGTCCTGGGTTCAAATCCCACTCCACCATTTCCACTTACGCATGATCTTGGGGGTGGCTTTCCAAGACAGCTCAGCTTCCTTGTGTGTAAAAGGAACACATGATCACTACTAACCTTCACCCCAGCCTTGAGAAGTAGAAACTATTGATACAACACGCAGAAAAGCAAATGACTGCCCTATGCTATTACCAGAATGCATCCCAGCCCCAGCACGCACAGAGGCTCAACAAATATATGGGGACTGCATAATTGGATAACAGACTTTGTATCGATCACAGCAAATTCGTGAAATCAGTATGGATGAGTGGGGTTTAACGTCATCAGTGTACCTGGCCTGATGTACTGTGCTGCAGTGAGTCGTACGCAAATAATCCATCTTTTGAAAACACAAGGGGAATGGACAAACCATTCAATGACATTCCTACAATGGAATACAATTATTACACAACTGGTACACTACACAACCAGTACACAACTGATCAGGGGGATCACAAAGGAATCATACGAAGAGAAAAAGTCAATATCAAGGCTGTATTACATACTATATGACTCTGTTTCTATGACATTCTCAAAATGACAAAATGACCGTGATGAGGAACACATCGGTGGCTGCCAGGAGTTAGGAGTAGGGGCAGGGTGTGACTACTAAGGAGAAACACAGAAGTTTCTTGGCGATGATGGAACGGTTCTGTTACATATTCTGACTGTAGTGATGGTTACTCGAATCTACATGTAGTAAAATTTGAAATAGCTACACACAAATACACATAAAAACTGATAAGGTACCAACACTGGTTTCCCGGCTTTAACAAAGTACCGTGGTTATGGGAGATACTATCATTGTGGGAAGCTGGGTGAAGGGTTCACAAGAGCTCTTTGTCTTATTTTTACAACTTCTTGTGAGTCCTACACTATTTTTAAATAAAAATGTATAATAATAATAAAAAGAAACCACAAGGGGGCTCATTATTTCAAGAAACCCCATGGCAGATCTGTTTATAATACAAACAATTATGCCCTCACTTCTGTTGATTTGGGTAAAGTAGGCGTAAATAAGGTAGGCATACAGTAGAAAGATCTATTCCTTATCTGTTTCTTATATTTGGTGCTGACATACATAACTCTGAAATCTTACTTTGTCACATGAATACGTGAATTGGCGGTCCACACTCCCCCATAATTTCCCTCTCCCTACTCCTCAGGAAATTTCATATACAGCTCCGCATCCCCTGCCTAATGCCCACTAGAGGGATTAATACAAAAATAAGTGTCCCGTAAGTGCTTACTATTGAGTTTTAGAAAGATTTTGCAGGATAAAGAAAAAAAACCCAGCTAAGGAAAGATTCAGTGGCTCATGCCTGTAATCCCAGCACTTTGGGAGGCCAAGGTGGGTGGATCACCTAAGGTAAGGAGTTCAAAACCAGCCTGGCCAACATGATGAAACCCTATCTCTACTAAAAATACAAAACTTAGCTGGGCATGGTGGCAGACACCTGTAATCCCAGCTACTTGGGAGGTTGAGGCAGGAGAACTGCTTGAACCCGGGAGGTGGAGGTTGCAGTGAGCCGAGATAGTGCCACTGGCTCCAGCCTGGGTGACAGAGCAAGACTCTGCTTCAAAAAAAAAAAAAAAAGAAAAAAAAAAACCCTCAGATAAAAAAGAGCATCAAATCCAGTGGTTTCTAATTTTTCTATTTTAAGCCACCAGAACTGTCTTTCATTTAAGTTTTGAAACATAGATCTTAAATGTTTTAGAATATTTCGTATACCAAACAAACTGCACTTACTTTTGAAGTATGGGAAATCATCTATCAATATTCACCGTGATCGTCAGCTGGGGCTTTTTGGCCATGTGAAGTGACTGGGGCAGGGTGCGGTGGGTGCTCTGTGTGAAGCAAGCACACCTGATGTTTTAGCTGGCCCACATGTGGTTTGGGGTGGGATAGCCACGGTGCCTGATAGATTTGTTGAGGTAAGGAAGTCAACTTGAGGACTCGGCGTTCCTTCTGTTGACCCTGAGGTTGGAAATTTCTGGTCTACTCCTTATGCCCAAATCATGACTCAGGTCTTTGCAGATGAGTATGGACAGAATAACCCACCCTCCTACTTAATCCCTGAGCCACACAACACCCTAAGGGGGAAAAAAGAAGGGAGAGGGAAAAACCCACATCTTCCCTTAAAAAAAAAAAAGTATCAATTCAAGCTGCGTCAAGACCCAACAAGCATGTTTTTCTTTCATTTATTTCTACATCAACACTCTGAAGGATAAAGATCTTTCTCATTTCAAGAGCTGTCAATTTGCTTTAGTGCCATGTTTTCATCTGTTTGAGGTAAAGAGGAATTACAAAGCAGGCAAATGAAATAATGCACTGTAATCTAACATATTTTGGCAATTCAAATTGGGACCAGGGAAAAAGAAAATTAAACAAGAATGACAGGCCCCCCAGCACACCTGTGCTGCGTCTCACTGGTCCACCCCTGCCTTCCCGCCACTTGCCAACTTTATCACTTGATGAAGTCTTCAGTTCTTTGCCGAAAACTGTACTATTTGCTGCACCCTAATTCTTCAAATCATTTCTACATGTTGCACAACTCACACAGTATTTTGCTCTCTGAAGCAGAAAAAAAATCTCTTCGCTGCTGGAAAACTGTCAGGTGCTGTTACTCTCAAGACCCCCCAAAACAGCATGGGGACCACTGTCCTGTTCCTGCAGATTTCCTACACTTCCCTATATAAATTAACAAAGACAAATGCCTGTTGAATTCAGACTGTGTGAGGAATCCTTACCCTCTCAAGCCTAAGGTTCAATTACAATGGAACTCAAAAATAAATAGAAAGAAACCTTAATCTCCTCTAGGGGTCCTCCTCTGCCAGTAAGGACACCCCATGAAGATTTCTATCTAATTCGTTTACATTTCTTTTTTTTGTTGTTTTTAATTCAACTGCTCCTCAACTAATCAGCTCTGCAGTTTTTCCTTCTTTAGCTCCAGGACTAGGGATTTTCAAAGAACAATAGGAATTTCCAAGGTCAAGCTGCCTCCTATAGATCTCAGGAACTGTGTGGCACTCAAGAAACTGCCCTCATCACCACACAAGGAGCTGACCAGAAGGTGGGAGTGCCTCGGGGATGAGGCTCCTTTAGGGGCTGCAGTAACAAAGCCCTCCACCCCAACCACCATCAACTTAAAATCAAAGGGCAAATGTGGTCAGGGGCATATAGTCCTGTCTTTTGCAGAATCCCATCTGCTTGGTGACATTGTGGAATTCTAGATTTAGAAAAGGCATTGCAGTTCTTCTGCCAATGATCCACATGTCCACAAACAGTGCATGCCAGAGCACGTAGGCCCAGCTCCCAGCTCACCAGTACGGACTTGTGGGAGAGGCCAGAAACTCTAGAGCCAGACTCCTTGGGCTTGGATTCTGGCTCTAGTATTTATCAGCTGTGTGATATTGGGCAGGTTACTCAACCTTTCTGTGCCTCTGTTACTTCACTTCAAGTTGGTACCTATCTCAAAGTGCTGTTATAAGCATTAAGAGAAGCTAATTTAGCCAGGCGAGGTGGCTCACGCCTGTAATCCCAGCACTTTGGGAGGCTGAGGCAGGTGGATCGCCTGAGGTCAGGAGTTCGAGACCAGCCTGGTCAACATAGTGAAATCCTATCTCTACTAAAAATGTAAAAATTAGCTGGGCCTGGTGGCAGGCACCTATAATCCCAGCTACTCAGGAGCCTGAGGCAGGAGAATCGTTTGAACCCAGAGGGCGGAGGCTGCAGTGAGCTGAGATCATGCTACATCACTATTGGGCGACAGAGCAAGACTCTGTCTCAAAAAAAAAGAAGCTAATTGATGTGCAATATTCTGGTACATATAAAGAACTAAACAGCTGCCATCCATTATTACTACAGCCTCAGCAAGCTGGTCAGAAGATCTAGTATTGTTCAAGCCTGAGGCCCTCCCTCTTTCTACAGTTAGGATGTTGATGCTAAGTGAAATTAACATTAGTGGAAAGGCTGGCTTTATCTGAGCAAGCAGTACCAAAGATACAACGCACTGACCACTTACCCGAACATCTATCTGTCCCACCATACTGCCCACATTCGGGGTGGCCATGTCCTGCCACAAGGCTGCAGAAGCATGGAAAACCAGGCAACAGACACAGACAGGCTTGTGCTAGCATGAGATAGTTTCTGTGATTTACAACCAAGTCTTAACTAAGACTCTGTGGCCTCTAAGCTCTGTTCAATGAGGAAATTAACTCACCGAGGCCAACCTCTATTCCAGTGAAGACTCCCCTGTGCCACCCTGCGTAGAAAAGAGATTCAGCCCTTACCTGAGGAGGCTGCTCTGGCCAGATGGCAACAGGTGACAACAGCTTCAGAGCTATTGCCCTAAGCCCGGTTAATGCCCTACAACTGGGCTGAATGAGTTCCTTCTGTTCAGCAAGTGGGCAACTCTTAAACTTAAAAAGAAGTTTGGGCCAGTCGTGGTGGCTCACACCTGTAATCTCAGCACTTTGGGAGGCCGAGGTGGGTGGATCACAAAGTCAGGAGCTCGAGACCAGCCTGACCAACATGGTGAACCCTCGTCTCTACTAAAAATACAAAAAATTAGCCAGGCATGGTGGCACATGCCTGTAATCCCAGCTACTCGGGAGGCTGAGGCAGGAGAATTGCTTAACCTGGGGGAGGTTTCAGTGAACTGAGATTGTGCCACTGCACTCCAGCCTGGGCGACAGAGCGAGACTCCATCTCAAAAAAAAAAAGTTTGTCAGGGCAGTAGTGCTACCTTTAGAATTCATTTACTCATTTGAAAAAAAAAAATCAATAAACTCATATGTACCATATTAGGCACAAAGACTTTTTAAATGAGGAAGACTTGATTCCTGTCCTTGAGGTCAGTACAGGATACGTGACCAGTGCTCTAAGCTGTGCACTTACATACAGGCACTCTGTCAAGGCCCAGTTTTTATTCATTCATGCACTCAAGGGCTCTGAAAACTCAGGGTAAAAATGACACTAACTTAGCTGGGGGTTACAGTTCATCGCGGAACTGGCAGGAGGAGGTTTCTAGGCAAAAAGGCACCAGGGGCCTGGTGCTGGGGCAGCAGGTGTGTGTGTGGAGCGGAATGTAAGCCACAGGAGCAGGGCAGGGAAACCGCAGGAAGCACAGTGTGTGCGCGGGCCTGGCCTGTGTGAACCATGAAACGGCTGGGCCTCCACCCTGAAGGTGAGGTTCTGGCTTTTCAGAAAGAAACTGGAGGCGGCCAAGTCATGTCAGAGAGACCACACTCAGTCTTTGCTGAAATCAACACCCCGCTGCCAAACAGACTGGGAGGATATCTAACAGTGCCAACTGAGGCCAAGGGGTCAGGGGCTTAATCCTCTGCTGTCCACGGTTACACAGCAGGCCAGAGGCAGAGCTGGAAACCCCAGGAAACAGCATCCGCACAAGCGAGAGAAGCCTGCCTCCCTAGGGCAACAGCCCACTCCAGGAGCAAACGAGAGGCGGTCTGAGTCCGCAGGACTTGAGCTCAGACGGCCTGGAAAGCCGAGGAGCCCCGGTCTCAAGGCATGCAGGAAGGAAAGATGACTATTCCAGCTTAACGAACCTCCGCTCTGTCCCTGGGTAAGCGTGGGGTGGGTGGTGGGAAGCGGAGGGAGAGATTGCTCAATATATTTAAGTGGGTGGATCACCACTCTCCCTTTTATTATATTGGCTTCACGTTTTGAATTTATTAATGTGCCTTCCTTTGTTCCACTATGATGTCTGCATGTTCCTGCCAGAGCTTCCACTCCCTGAGGGCAGGACCCATGTCTCCATCCTTCAGGCAGCACCTGGGACCCTGCTGTGGGGACTCGGTGCGCCATGCTGGCTGACCCCCTCTGGTGCTAGAACAGGAATCAGTGGAAAAGCACAAATGGCCCTGTCCCTGCCTGGATGCGGTGGTGACCTCCTCCAAAGGGTCAAGGCTGATCGACATCCCTGGAGTTTTTGGTCACCAAAGTGGGGATTCCAGGGACAGAAGCATCTGTTTGCTGGCTACATGGCAGGCACAGCTCCTTCCCACCCCCAGAGAGGTGCTCCTGCAGAGAGGCAGGGGAAGGACGCTCAGAGCCAGCCCTGGGAATTTAAATGCCTGCTCCTAAACCCAGTTTATGTGCCATGGACTAAAGCCAAAGAAACACAAAAATGTGCCAAAAACCTATTTTTTCAAAGGTGTTTCCAGATGAGTGCACCTGCCTCAGCCAGCTCCAGCAGCCTTTAGAACTTGCATGGCTTTTAAAACTAAGAGGAGGCCAGGTGCAGTGGCTCATGCCTGTAATCCTAACACTTTGGAAGGTCAAGGCAGGTGGATCACCTGAGGTCAGGAATGTGAGACCAGCCTGACCAACATGGTGAAACCCGTTTCTACTAGTAACACAAAAATTAGCCAGGCGTGGTGGTGCACACCTGTAATCCCAGCTACTTGGGAGGCTGAGGCAGGAGAATCGCTTGAACCCTGGAGGTAGAGGTTGCAGTGAGCCAAGATCGTGCCATTGCACTCCAGCCTGGGCTACAAGAGGGAAACTCCGTCTCAAAAACAAAACAAAATCCCAAGAGGAGAGGCAGAGGAGGGCAGCATTATTTAGGACCTCACACCAGTGGAACCAAGGGCTTAGGAGCATCTTGTTATAAAATATCAGGGTGGGGAGAAATGAGAGGGCTCTCTGGGGATGAGTCTCCTATTCACAACATCTCACTTCATCAAAGAGGGTCCCAGGGGCCCAGGCACCCTCCCCTCCCAGGGCCACCCATACCAGTCCCAAAAGAGGCCTAAAGAAAACCCAGCCACTCAAAAGGCTGAAAGTCCTATGGGACCAAACAGAGGAAGGAGAAGATGGGGATGCCTCATGGGGCCGAACAGTGGTGTGACAAACAACCTAATTAAGGACGAACTGACAACAAATACATGGCAGGTCCTGCACACGTGGAAAATGCACCCTTTCTGCCCCCTATGTCCCGGGTGAAGAGGCAAGCTGAAACAGACATTTAAACCAATGGACAAACGCAGTGAGGGACTGTGGCACAATTAGGTGCTACAACAGAAGGAATGCAGAAAGGGCCATTTGGCCAAAAATCTTCAGGAATGACACTGATCTCAAAGGATGAGGAAGTTTTGAAAAAGCAGAAAAAGCCTTGTGAAGGTACCACGTGGTAGGGTCAAATGAGTTAATGTTGTGGGGATTGCATTTGCTTGGCAATACCTTGGGTTTGGAGTTAAGGAGCAAAAAGCAAGCAACTGGCCGGTCATGGTGGCTCACGCCTGTAATCTCCCCACTTTGGGAGGCCGAAGTGCGCAGATCACCTGAGGTCAGGAGTTTGAGACCAGCCTGGCCAACATGGTGAAACCCCGTATCTACTAAAAATACAAAAATTAGCTGGGTGTGATGGCACATGCCTGTAATCCTAGCTACTAAGGAGGCTGAGGCAGGAGAATCGCTTGAACCTGGGAGGCAGAGGTTGCAGTGAGCCGAGCTCACACCATTGCATTCTAGCCTGGGTGGCAAGAGTGAAACTCAAAAAAAATTTAAAAAGCAGGCAGCCAGGATGCCCCTAGACTGGTGAGGCGGACTCAATATTCTTCCATTTGTGGGCGGCATAACGCACAGAAATTCTCCCTGGATAAATTCTCCCTCACTCTCTCTCCCCCTCACTCCTTTCCACTTGAGAGAAAAATATTTAAGAGAAACACTCTCTAGATGGCTGAAATTTCCCCCTCACTAGCTCAATTTAGTTATTTATCAGAACACTTCGGCGCAGTTATTTTCAGACTTCCACATGAAATAGTAATACTTAGCACTTCCAATTCGTCTCCCAAGCAGTTTTCAAATGTCAGCTCATTAATCCTCAACGCCCTTGAGAAGCAGCACTTTGCCCCATCTCTCAGACTGGGAAGATGGAGGCAGAGCTGCCGGAGGATCCCTGTGGCTTTCTGCAGTGACTCGATGCTGATCTGACCCGGGTGTCCTCCAGCTGGACCACAGAAACCATTTTTCATTGAAGATGACACTGTAGTTTAGGACTTGAGGACTCTATTCTAATGAATGGGTCCCAGAACAGCCTTGTGGCCTCTGACCACAGGTGCATCTACAAGAACACATTCGTTCAGCACTTTGCCCAGCCAGGTGCAAGCCTCGCTGCACAGCCCACTGTCAGCCACCAGCAGGTACCTACATCTCCCGGGTCCCATTTCCCCTCGGCCAGGCCTGCCTGGCTCCTGTGCGTATCTGTGTGCTCTACTCGGTGCCCATCTGGGATCTGCCCTCTGTTTTTCATGTCTTGCCAATCGCACACATCTGGTGGCATCTGAACCAAAACATCATTTTCTGGGGGCAACTACAGGCTTTGGACGAGGCCTTCCAAAGAGGGGTTTTATGTCCTGTGGTGGCGCTTTTCTTTGCTCCCTTGAAGAAACACTTCCAGACTTCTTTCCAGCCAGCATCAAACCTTTCAAGCTCTTTGTAGTACCCCAAACTTTAGCCTTCAAATGGATTTTGTATTTAACAGTTTAAAATGGGATTTAAGGTTCCTGTCGTTTCAGTCTTCACTGTATTAGCATTCCTGCAGAAAATGCGTTGATTGGCCAGGCACAGTGGCTCATGCCTGTCCAGCATTTTGGGAGGCCGAGGCAGGTGGATCATGAGGTCAGGAGTTCAAGACCAGCCTGGCCAAGATGGTAAAACCCTGTCTCTACTAAAAATACAAAAATCAGCCGGGCACGGTGGCTGGCGCCTGTAATCCCAGGTACTAGGGAGGCTGAGGCAGGGAACAGCTAGAACCCGGGAGGCGGAGGTTGCAGTGAACCAAGATCACACCAATGCACTCCAGCCTGGGTGACAGAGGGATACTCCATCTCAAATAAAATAAAATAAAATAGGTTGATTTTCCTGTGGGCAGGAAAGGGAAAGAAAGGGCTGTCAGTGTAGATGCTTCAAGCTCTGTGCATGGTAAGAGCCGGAGGTCTAGAAAGTCTGTGCTGGGTGGGGGCAGCAGAGGAAGGGCTGGTACGGTTGTGGAGTGTGGCATTGAGATGGGGGTCTCAGATCAATGCAGAATGGCCCCCCCCAGAGCTGCCAGCCAATAGCCGGCCACAGGCGAGGGAATGGCTGATGAAGCCCTACTCAGGAAGGCTTTCTTCTGTCCTGACCCCATACTCCCAGACACAGCTGCTGCTGACCTGCAGCAGGAGTTTTAAAAGGGTAATGCCTGCTGCTGCTGTGCTCTGAATTAGGTCTTCACTAAACACCAACTCATAAGCGACCCTGGCCCTTTATCTAGCATCAGCAGGCTTGGCCCCACATCTAATGCACAGCGAGGATTAAAAAGAAAATGCAGCAAGCCGGGCACAGTGGCTCACACCTATCAACCCAGGACTTTGGGAGGCTGAGGTGGGAGGACTGCTTGAGGCCAGGAGTTTGAGACCGGTTTGGGCAATACAGCAAGACCCGTCCCTACAAATTTAAAAGAAGAAAAAACTACAGCCTCTGTCTTGTTGTTTGATAGACAAATACACTGGAGTGGACACCATATGGTCATCATCCCCTTCAAAGAAGTCACCAAGGAAGGCCCCGTCTTTATTTACTAAGACTTGAAATATTTTCTCGAGACTTTGGGGGGAGGGGGCGGGGAATTCCCTTCTAGTCAGTTCCCAAGTCATGCAAAACAACTAGTCATTATTTTATAGCCCTACTTCATTTTGGTCCAAAAACAGCATAATCAATCTTGGCCACAAGTCATTTGGAACCAAGACTGGCAATGGTTTCCAAAAATCACATCCACTTTCAAAGGCCAAAGATTTATCACCAGTGAGGATATTCAGAAGAAAATGCTAGAGTCTGAATATGAGTTCACAGTGAACACTTTGAAACTGCTCAGAGCAAAGGCAGGATCTTTGGAAGAAGTACACAGACTCCCACTTTGAAGAGGGCATTCTGCATCTGTAGGAAAAAGCCCAGTTCTCAATGCTTCTTAGTCCTTGTTGGGGGTCGGGGAGGGACACGCGCGCGTGCGCGCACACACACACACAGAGACAAAAACCAACGGGAAGAGATTGACACACACACACACACACACACACACACACACAGAAACAGAGAGAGACAGATTGAGAAAGACAAATTCTTCATTTAAAAAATCTTGGAGGTAAAATAAAGAGAGAGAAATCAGAAAGGATTTTTTATAGCTTCATACCAAATACATTATGGGTTCAATGCTAGGAAAACATTCACCATGTCAATATACAGCAAAATTAGCATCTTTAACATGTGTTTACCAAGCAGCCGGGAGAACTGTGAGTCTGGCTGGGCTGGGCCTGCGCTGGCTTGAAAATCGCCCTACAGATCCTCCCTGACCCCAACATACACGCCATTTCCAGGCATTTCTTAGCTGTCAGAAATCTGTCTTCATGAGATTTCAGTCCTTCCCCTCCCAAGACGCCCTGTCTCACCCTCGCTGTCCCCACAATCTGTACACAGAGGAAGACACGGGAAGGTTTGCCCTTCAACAGGCACAAAAAAGCAAGCTCCAGATTTGCTCAACTCGAATCCAACAGGCTAAACACATCCAGATGTTCGAACGGTTCTGGAAGATGAGGCAGAGCCCCTCCACTCCCACGGCCTCCTCCGACAGCAGCCTTCTCTCCACCCGCTCCGAAGGCCAGGGAAGAAGACCTGCCAAGACAAAATGGCTGTTCTCGGGGACGGGGAGATGACTGCGAATGCTCCCAGGGAACGTGGCATCAGGAGCACACCAGATAGAGCAGACCCACAGCCAGAGAAAGATGCGATGTTTATCCACTCGTGAGACATCTGGAAAATGAAAGAGGCTACAAGCCATCTTTATCACATCTCCGTGCATACAAATACCCCGCAGAAAATTACAGATCCCTCTCATCTACCAAATGAGCCATAATAACCCCACAGGTTTTCCCCGAGTCCTTCAGACACTCCGACTCGCGCTGTTTATCACGAGGGAGACAAGTGGAGGACCTTGGAAATGTAAAGGAAGATGAGCCCAGGCCTTTCAGAGAGAAAGAGCCAGAGCAGGGAAGCTCTGATCGTGGCTAATTGGCCCATCAGGGTCCGGCCCTGGACAGACCCAGGTGAGGACATTTCTAAAGAAAACGTCCCACCTCCGCTTGCCACGGAGATTTCTAAGGCTTGCCCACCGTCCTTTTGTAAATGCCTCTGGGTAAGTGTGGAGATAAGACGGGTATTACATTATGATGCTCCCTCATGCATGAAAGTCTATTTTAAAGAGAGTCTGGAGGGGGCCATCAGGAAGGGAGAGCCTGTGCGGTGGAGGTAGAAGGAAGGCTGCTTTATTTAGAGAAGACTCAGCCACAGAATAAAACTGGGCTTTACCTGCAAAGGAAAACTCATTAAAGTTTCTCTTTGGTTCCAAAGAAAGGAATCTACAGCCACAGAATTTCAGAGAAACTGCTTTTATTTCACACACGCTTTTCACCTTGTCCCCTGACTTACTAACTTAAATATGTATGCAACCCCCACAGCCCCACACCAAGATGCCACTTGGCAAATAACCACTGGCATAGCTTTAACCTGAAATCTCATTCTCTCTAGGTTTTCACTCTCCTGGCAAAAGAGTACATAGCCTACCAAGTTGTACACACTTCTGCTTAAGCAACTCTGGTGAGGCATTCTTTTTAAAAGCAAGGAATACCTGAATATGTTAGGGCATGAGCATTTTCCTTGTTAATTTGTTCCATTAAGCCTGGAAGGTCCCATCCTTTTTTTTTTTTTTTGAGATGGAGACTCACTCTGTTGCCCAGGTTGGAGTGCAATGGCGTGATCTCAGCTCACCGCAACTTCTGCCTCTGGGGTTCAAGCGATTCTCCTGCCTCAGGCTCCTGAGTAGCTGGGATTATAGGCATGTGCCACCATGCCTGGATAATTTTGTATTTTTAGTAGAGATGGGGTTTCCCCATGTTGGTCAGGCTGGTCTCAAACTCCTGACCTCAGGTGATCCACCTGTCCTGGTCTCCCAAAGTGCTGGGATTACAGGCATGAGCCACTGTGCTGGGCAAGTAACCCCTTTTTATTAACTAGAAAAACGTAAGAATATACCTGAGCTCCCAACCTTCCATTATGCCCATTTTCTGGGGGTTTCTAGGCTCCAGGTGCTCTGTCCCCTTCTCTGTAGCTCTCCCTGGCTCCCTTTTCTTCTCCCACCACATAAACCTCCAGGGCGTCATCCACCCTGCCTGGTCCATGGCCCCCACCCTCTCCATCTGAGCTCTCTCCCCTATGCAAGAAGGTGGCAAGAAGAGCCATTGCCTCTCTGTGCTCTCCTGCCAGGCCTGTCCCCAGAGCATCAGCCTCACTTCTCTGCTGTAGGTTTCCCGTCACCTGGATATTCTGGGACCTCCAGCCCCGGCACATCTTAACAATGACCTACACACCTTCTCTGACTCCATTTCCACCAGTGACCCCCACTTCCTGCACTGAAAGCTTTACACTCTTGCTGGCTCCTCCCTCTTCCAAGCCACCCCATCCCATTCTATTCCTTCTTCCTTTGATGGGACCCCCATTCTCCCCTTTCCTTACTTTTTCTTTTTTTACACAGTTTCGCTCTTGTCACCCAGGCTGGAGTACAATGGTACCATCTAGGCTCACTGCAACCTCCACCTCTACCTCCTGGGTTCAAGCAATTCTCCTGTCTCAGCCTCCTGAGTAGCTGGGATTACAGGTGCCCACCACCAAGCCTGGCTAACTTTTGTATTTTTAGTAGAGACGAGGTTTCATCATGTTGGCCAGGCTGGTCCCGAACTCCTGACCTCAGGTGATCCACCCACCTCGGCCTCCCAAAGAGCAGGGATTACAGGCATGAGTCACTGTGCCCAGCCGGTTTTTCTACAACTCTCTTTGCTTCAGAACCTTGTCACCCTAAGATGTGACCCAAAAGATGACCTCCTTCCTGGCATCACTGACTGTGACCTGGTTGCTTTTCCTGAAGGATCACTGCAAACCTTCCATGTCTCCAGCTGTTTACAGGAAACAGCCAAGCACTCATGGCCCAAGGCAAGCTCCCCTGCCTTCCAGCCTCACGTCTAGGTCCCCTCGGACGCACACCCCCAGTCGAGTCCACTGGTCAGTCATGCCACTGAATTCCCTTCAGCCCCCTTGCTTAGGAGGAACATGCCTTTCTCCCTCCACAGAGGGGAAGACTGAAGGAGAAGCACGAGGAGATCCCTGGGGGGCTGTCTTGTGAGGCCGTAACAGGACAGCACACAGCATCAAGAGCTGGCAACAAGGAGGCTGGACAGGAGACCATAGGAAGGGAGGGTGCCGTGCTGGAAGAGGCAGAACCGAGAGGGCACGCCTTGGCATTAGCCACCTTCACAGCATTATTAAGAAAGAGGATCCAAAGTCTGCGGAATTCGAGAGGTCAGGGCCATGGTCAGGGGAAGAGAAAGTTTCTGTCAAAAACCTCTCTCCCGGCCAGGCATGGAGGTGTGGAGGCTCAGGCCTACAATCCCAGCACTTTGGGAGGCTGAGGCAGGTGGATCATGAGGTCAGGAGTTCAAGACCAGCCTGGCCAATATAGTGAAACCCCGTCTCTACTAAAAATACAAAAATTAGCCGGGCATGGAGGCGTGCATGCCTGCCTATAGTCCCAGCTACTTGGGAGGCTGAGGCAGGAGAATCCCTTGAACCCAGGAGGTGGAGGTTGTGGTAAGCCAAGATCGTGCTACTGCACTCCAGCCTTCTCTACCCCTCACCCTAGACCAAGGACTCAATGGCTACTTTTTGACTGACTGACAGATGATGGCAGCTCTGGGGACTAAGCAAGCGCTCTGGGACTTTAAAGACCTGGACTCTTTTGCTGATGTGTGAAGTGACCTTGGACTAGTTGACAAATGTATTGTTTCTAATCTGTTTTAAAGGAGGGCTTGCAAAACCTCTTATTTGTTAATAGATGTATTATAAATACGTGGCAGAACTGCCTATGAGCAGAGAAGAAAATACAAAACACCCACTGTTAACACTTCAGTGTTTATTTTCCAGACCTTTTCCTAGCAAAACGTACATGTGTGTGTAATAACATTTTTAATTAAAAAAATTACATGGAGAAGATATAGTAAGGAACACTTATTAAAGTAATTTGCCAACTCCTTGTGCCCTGATTTACTGAGACTTCACCCTTAAGTAAGTGGCACTATTGGGTAGCTGAATATAACAAAACTCCCCGCCAGCTGTCTTTGATTCTTTGGACTCACATCAGTCTCTAAGCCACCCCTGAACTGTGATTTACATGACAGCTTCGGAAAAGCCAACTGGGGACAATCAATGGAACAGACGGAGATAGGCCTGGTGAATGTGCATGAATTAAAAGGAAAACTCCATTGTAATAAGAACAAGATTCTAATCACTACACCTAATTACAAAGAGGAGTAAATCACTGAAAAAAAAATTAAGTGTCTCACACAGAACAAACAAAGCAATTAGTCATAAACAGAAGCTCAGGGTTTGGTGAGCAAGCCAGAGCCCAGACCCAATCTACCAGCTGTGCGTCTGCTCCCAAGACCACTTTGGGGCCATGGACGGTGGGCTGTAAGG
The DNA here is from genome assembly GCF_009761245.1 of Sapajus apella. Taxonomy (NCBI): domain Eukaryota; kingdom Metazoa; phylum Chordata; class Mammalia; order Primates; family Cebidae; genus Sapajus; species Sapajus apella. The sequence goes on along the minus strand of NW_022436952.1, from coordinate 15,198,640 downwards.
TCAGAGCAGAGCCCGGATATGTCATGGTGCTGGGGAAGGGCAGGTGGCCGGCTCCAAATCCACGCACCTCTGTGCGCACACAGGCACACAGCCTCATCAGGACCTCTGATCACAGCAATGGCCCAGCATTAGCTGTAGAAGGCTTAAATCTAGAGCCCAGACCTTCCTCCAGGGTAGAATACTGACCGGTGATTTAACATCTCTAAGAGCCTTCTTCTTCATTCCCCCGTCCCTAACCCTCAAACAATAACAATAGCAGCTAATTCTTATGACACGATTACTGTAGATCTGACACTATGCTGGGCATTTCACAAAGTTATCTAGTTCAATTCTCACATTACACCTTCAAAGGAGGTACTATCATCATCATCTCCATGTATCTACGAGGAAACGGAAATCCAGAGGGCTGAGCAATTTGGCTAAATTCATCCAGCTTATGAGGAGAAGAACCTGGATTTTAACCCAACAGTAGAACCCAGAGCCCATGCTCTTAAACTCTGCACCATGTTGCCTGTAAGATGCGAAAAATTAAACCCATATTTTAATGTGGTAAAGAACCAGGTGTCAAGTATGAAATGCCCAATGCACACAGATTATTCCACAAATGTTATGATTCTTACCCCTTTTCCTCTTGGTTGCCCCAACTCATTCTCTCTCCCCTGGGGTCTCCTTCCTAGAGGACCCTTGGAGAGCCCTCAAATTGCTGGTGGGCCTTCTGAACCTTGTACTCTGGACTTGCCTATAGCCCAGGAGTGAAGGATGACAAGGATCTCTTGCTCTTGAAACCCAGGACCCTCCTAGAAACTGGCTATGCAGCCTAGAGGTGAGCTCTGAGGGCTTAAACTCAGCAACTGTCTCTACGTTTCAAACACTGAAATAGACCTGTAATAAATGGTTGCCCTGCAGGGCTACGCAGTGACTGGAGTTATCTTAAATATCTCATCTGACACAGAAAATCTAAATCTCCCTAAAAAACCCAAGACATGTAATGACTGTGTCTGTAAGGGCAGGCTCTCTTAAAGGGTCTGTGAGTAAGATCTCCAGGAACGGGGGCTGTTCTAGGTCTGTCTCATTGCCAATAGCTGAATTTGGGCTCACCCTGACAATAGTTGAGGGGAGAGGAATCGGCACACATGTTGTTCATTGGGTCATTCCAAACAACTTCCCTGAGCACGCCAGAATGTTTTAGGCACTGAGAGAGACGACTTGGAAAGATCAGTCTAACAATATTCCGTGCACAGACCTAGGGGCTGGGGTAGGGGCAGCCTGGAGGCAGGACCACCTTTGAGGACTAAGCTGCCTTTTTGAGAGCTGACAGGGCCTGGCCCAGGGCCGTGGGATGGAGAGTGGGTCAGGTCCTTATTGATGAAGCCTCCTCCCCTCAGTCTCAACTAGATGATAAAACAAGAGCTTCTGGCTGAGCACGTGAGGCGGTAAACACACAAAAGCATTTGTTTTGACACCTCTGGCAGAGGGGCTCAACTCAGCACAGCAAACGCTCCTGCAGATGTCCTTAGTCCAGCCGTTCCCCTAGACTAAGGCCCTGCAGTAGTCAACTCGGACCCTAGCAGGGCAGTTGAGGGCTCCGGCCCCAGGGCCACAGAGACTTGGCTTCACACCTTATACTCAGGAACCACAGGGCGATCTTGGGTGAGCGATAGAACAAGTTACTCTCTGAACCCCAGTTAACAGAATGTTCTTTATGGGGGAATGTAATGAGGTGAAATGAGATGGTGTGACAGAGCATTTACACACATGAAAAAACACAGGAAGTACAGGCTCTTGATGTTGCTATTATTATTCATATTGGTTAGTTTTTATTTTTTAATTGTTTTGAGACAGGGTCTTGCTTTGTCACCCACACTGGACTGCAGTGGCGCAATCATAACTGACAGCAGCCTTGATCTCCTGGACTCAAGTGATCCTCCCACCTCAGCCTCCCAAGTAGCTGGGACTGCAGGCACATGCCACCATGGCCCAGCTAATTTTCTTGTTTTTTTTTTGATAGAGACAGGGTGGCCTTGAACTCCTAAACTCAAGTAATTTGTCTGCCTCAGCCTCCCAAAATGCTGGGATAATAGGTGTGAGTCACCACACCTGACCAGTCTTCTAATTTAAAGACCAGAGCTGGACTTGTCCTTTATTGAGTGCCCTGGCCTTCAGAAGAGACCGGACAAGACTCTGGGTAAAGCCTGGTCCACACACACACCCTACAGACCCGGGTGGCCTTCCTCTCCTGACAGTGGCTGTAAGAAACTAGCTGCTATACCAAGGAGACACCTGCCCACCCTCTTTCCTCCAGAGCTTGCCCGTCCTCCTACTAGTCCACCCCACTTGACTCTCCCTTCCCTGCACACAAGAGCCTATGAAAGAGAAAAAAAAAATGACGCAACTTGTCTCATATGGTGCCAAAGAGAGATGTGAGGTCTCTCTTTAGAGCCACCGGGTCCCACCTGCCCCCAAATGTCACCTGGACAAGCTAATTGGTGCTGCCTTCTTTCCCTTTTTCTCACATCCGTCAGGATATGAGTTCAAATATTTACTTAAGAACTGAGTGACCGCAGGCAAATTACTTTACCTCTCTGGCTTTGAGTTTCCAGTTTGTAAAATGGTGATAATAAGACCTCCTACCCCTCCTGAGTGGGTCTCAAAGTGACTGCATGTGGCAGACTGTATTCTCCCAAGATGGCCACAGTAGCTCCTCCATGCCACATGCTATCTACAATAGGACCTCAATACACCTTCAATCCAGAGGTGAGGTCTATGTCCCCTCCCCTTCATTCTAGTTGAGAGTCTGAGATTCACCTGTGTTGTTTGACCTTTGAGGTTAGGTCAAAAAAAGGTGAACATGCTCTGCCTTGTTTGTAGAAACACTTGTGCTCCAGCCTTAAGCTGCTATATAAGGTGTTTGACTGCCTGAAGCAGCCATGATGTGAGGAAGCTCAAGCCAGTTGATGCAGAGAGACCATGTGGAGAAGTCCTGAGATCCCCTGGAGAGAGATGCTTGGTCAGCCCCCTGCTGTGCTAGTTACAGCCACTAGAACTGCAACCTCATGTCTGACTGCAACCTCACGAGATGCTCCCAGCCTGAACCACTCAGCTGAGTCCCTCCCAAATTCCTGCTCCATAGAAACCATGAGAAATAACATAATGACTGCTGTTGTTTTAAGCCAACAACATTTTGGGTTATTTGTTATGCATCAATAGATAACTGGAACACCACACATATAAAAACATGCTGTAAACTGATGGGTAAATATTAAGAACTCCAAATGCTATTGTACGTTTTATGATTATTTCCTTTTCAAGTCTGCCCTTGATTTTGTCTTTAGAAAGATATGTGTGTTGTGGGTGGGGTGAGAAGAATCCACATAGAAATGGCCTTAGCTGTTTTTTGCTTTGTTGTTTTTAAGACACTGTCTCACTCTGTCACCCCAGGCTGGAGTGCAATGGCACAATCTCAGCTCACTGACACCTCTGCCTCCCAGATTCAAGCAATTCTCCTTCCTCAGCCTCTGGAGTAGCTGGGATTACAGGCATGCACCACCATGCCCAGCTAATTTTTATATTTTCAGTAGACAGGCAGTTGTGCCATGTTGGCCAGGCTGGTCTTGAACTCCTGACCTCAGGTGATCTACCCACCGTGGCCTCCCAAAGCAGTGGGATTATAGGTGTGAGCCACTGCACCCAACCTTGCCCTTAGCTTGAGGAAAAAGAGCCCGATTGCCACCAAATGGTGTCAATATGCAAAATGACTTCTCAATTCACTTGGTGGCATCCTTTAGAAATAAAGGTTCCATGAACTAATTAAAAAGTGAATTGCAACTAGGGGATTCCCCCCAACAAAGCCAAGCTAATTCAACACAACAATCCTCAAAACATGCTGCGTACTGCAGAGAAGCTGAGTTCCCTGCGCAGCACAGGAAGATGCCACTTCAGCTGCCCAACGGGAAAGAAGAGATGTGTTGCAGGCATTAAGAATGTGGACGTGCCGCCTGGCCTTCTATCCACATTTTGGTACTGGGGTCGGGGAGATGATCTCCACCAACCACAAAACGTGCCTGCCTGGGGTGGCCAAGTGCCTCACAGTTCAAAACAACAGCTTTCGTGCCCTCGTCTCTGTAGTTCCTGGGAGCAAATTGAGACGGTAAGGCCATCAGCGGCCTAGGCGCTCATCATCTTGACAGATACTTAGCTATTCATTTAAAAACAAGCGAGAGAACAAGCGTCAGCTGTATTTTTTAATTACTCCTGGATAGGACTGGGAATGCTTTGGCATAATTGGGGTATTGAGAGTGTTCTTCCCCTTTGAAGGCCTTGTTGCAGCAAGAAAAATACCATGTTTATTATAATTAAAACCAACTCTTCTTTTAAATCATCGTAGCAATAGGAAGGCAAATGGTGATGGATATTTACTTTTTAAGGGGAGCGGGGGTAATGGCCGCTAGGAAGAGATCTGCTGTGAACCTATGTCCTTCAGCGTGGGATTCTCTTACCTGTGGGATCAGTTCTCTCATTATTAAATGGGAGATGTGAAGAAAATCCCACTTGTTTCCTTTGGCCCTAATCAAATTTGAGGTCATTGCTCCCACTTTCTGTCACCCCAGCCCAGTGGGGTGTAATGTACCAAGGACCAGGTCTCCTGGTATGAAGAGTATTTGGGACATGTGGTGTCCAAAGTAATCCCTAGGCCTCCATGGGAACACCAGGCCTGGAGCTGTCATCAGCTTGCCTGGACAGTGCAGTGGCTCCCAACTACAATCCCAGCACTTTGGGAGGTCGAGGCAGGTGGATCACCTGAGGTCAGTTCAAGACCAGCCTGGCCAACACAGTGAAATCTCGTCTCTAATAAAAACACAAAAATTAGCTGGGTGTGGTGGTGGGCACCTATAATCCCCGCACTCAGGAGGCTGAGGTAGGAGAATTGCTTGAACTCAGGAGGCAGAGGTTACGGTGAGCCGAGATCCCACCATTGCACTCCAGCCTTGGCAACAAGAGCGAAAATCCATCTCAAAAAAAAATTGAAGGGTCCAATAGGAACACTTTGACCAGGCTGGCCCTTCCGCATTTCTACTCTGCTCCAGTAACTACCTCTAGGGAGGCGAGGAGGCCAGGTGAATTTAGCCAACAACAAAGTAAGCTGTAATTGTACACCGGGCAGGTGGATAATGAAAAATGACAATAAAAATAGTAAGAAGAGGATGATGGTCCCTCTAAACATAACCGCATTTCTAAAAGCCTCTGGGTGCCCTGCCCTGTTCGGGTGCTGAACTGTCTTGTTCCCATCCTTCACCCTTGCACTGGACTCGAGCCTGGGACGACAATGAGCACACTGGAGCCAGGGATGGGGAACGGCTGCCCGTGGCACTCCTGCCTCCTGGGCACTCTGTCTGCCTGGAGCACAGGGGGAAGCGGTTTACCTGAGTACACCTATTTGTGGCCAGACACCTGGCTTTGACCAAATGTGACCAAATGGCTGACACAGCACATTAGCTTGCCTCCTCTGCTTGTCGAAACAATTAGGCTCTGGAAGGCAGTGGTGGCCTTCCCGGGCTGAGAAAATGCCATCAGTGTATAAGACCGTTCGTCAGCCTCCTGGAAGGTTTGACGGGGCCAAGAGGGTAAAGCACCTAAATGGGTAGATGGGGACTGGGTTGCAGGAAGGACAGGGGAGTCATTAAAGCATTTTTAAAAACCTGAAAGTACCACATAGCCATGGATGGCAAAACGTCTCCATTCCAGTGGATCTGTAGGGCACGCGGCTGGCGTGGTGCTACGCGTAAGGGGTGGGAGCCCTGGCATCCGCTGGGTGATTGACAGGCTGGCCCTCCCGCACTTCTACTCTGCTCCAGTAACTACCCGTATTATGCCGAAATGACACAAGCGACAATAATTAAGCCCAGATCTCTGTGGATCGTTTGCAGTGATAATTCCACCTTTGTAATTCAGCTTCAGATAAACCCCTTTTGTTCTGCCTTATAACACAGATTCTAGTATCATTCAAGTATATTAACTGTAGCCTATTACTGTCACAAAAAATGCTCCCTGAGCCATAGCAAAAGACTCCCTAGACAAAACTTTATGTCATGTTAATCCAAGCTTTAATAACTGTGAGGATATATAACTGTATTCTAATTGTGCTCTGCGTTCCCGCATACAAAAACAGAAGATATCAAAAATGACAGCAGCCGATCTCTTCAAATAAAAAAGCATTAATTCCCCACGCAGGGCGCTGGGATGCTGGGGTGAAGAGATGCATGTTTATCTAAAGAGAGAAGAGATACGGGACTTTTGAGGACAGAGAAGGTTTGGGGGCTAGGGTGGAACCACCAGGAATCAATGCCACAACGGCTGAAGGCTGCGGAAGAGGCTGGAAGACAGACACAAAGACTTGGACACGGAGACTGACTTGTCAAGAGATCCAGGTCAGAGATGTGCAGGCAAAACAGAGAAGCCAAGTAAAGCCTTTTTTTTTTTTTTTTTCCCTTTTTCTCTTTTTTTTTTGAGACAGAGTCTTGCTCTGTCGCCCCGGCTGTAGTGCAGTGGCACCATCTCGGCTCACTGCAACCTCCACCTCCCAGATTCAAGCGATTCTCCTGTCTCAGCCTCCTGAGTAGCTGGGATTACAGGTGCCCACCTCCACACCCAGTGGGGTTTCACCATGTTGGTCAGGCTGGTCTTGAACTCCTGACCTCATGATCTGCCCACCTTGGCCTCCCAAGGTGCTGGGATTACAGGTGTGAGCCACTGCACCCAGCTCAAGTGAAGCTTTCTAAGACAGATGTGAGGATCCCTGGGATCTTGACCGGGTTTGGACACTAACTCAGTGGGTAACACTGACCAAATCATTCCCGCTTGCTGAGCCTCCCTTTCTTTCTGAAGAGAGAGCAGCAAGTCAGACACCTTGCGGGGCTCACTCCCTCACCTCCTCCAAGCCCCCTCCATGCGGCCAGTCTGACCAGCTGATGTAAACTCCAGGCACTTCCTCATCGCCTTTACCCTGTGTTCCACTACTGCCTTTTTAAGTGGTTCCTACCATTTTCTAATTGTGCTAGGTAATTTTCTTGCTTCTTGTTACATTTGCTATTTATCCGATGTCTCCCTCCACTTGAGTTGACTTCTGTCATGACCGGGACTTGTTTCTGTTCTGTTCACTGATTTATCCCTGACGCCCAGCATGGTACCTGGCACACAGCATGTGTTTGGCGTTTGCTGAATGACCACGTGGCATGGCCATGGACCAGGTATGTGGTCCAGGACAAGTTTCTTCAACTCACTGAGCCTCAGTTCCTCAACTGAGGATAAAAGAGGCAGATACCTACTTTGTAGCATTGCTGAGAGGATTAAACAGCAGATGCAAAAGCAACGGGAATGGTGCCCAGCACAACAGAGGTGCTCAAAGCAGGTTATTTTATGGAGGAAAACAAAATTCCCTATAAGGCTAAAGATGCAATTTTCACTGCCAAGACCAAACGCAGGTCCTTGTGTAGTCATTGGTCTTATTACCACCGCAATATATTCCTCTTCTGGAAACTCCACCTCCTCTACTTCTCCAGCTCCCAAACCCACTCCAGGCCCACAGTCTGTCTCCTGATACCAAAAAAGAATCAAAACACCAGGCTCTGGTGGGGCACTGCTGCATCACGAAGGCTGCTGGGCACGGGAATCCAGAAGCCCACAACGAACTCGGGCAAATTACAAACCTCCCAGCCTTAATGTTACCTGCTCTTTAAAAATCACGATACTATATTTTAATGGGCCTCCCTTACTGCAGATGGTGGGAATGAAATATAACAAAATGAATTCTCCGACAAGAAGAATTATGACCCTGTTGTTTAACCTCTCTGAGCCTTGTTTTCTTATCTGTGAAAAGGGTATCATAATAACCCTCACTGCCTTATCGCACCCAGTGGTGGTGAAGACAAATGAGCTAGTGAAGTGTCCGCTATGTAGAGAGTGACCAGAGGCAGAACCCCGAGGGGCCAAAAGCACTTCATTTGTAGCAGGGAGACTTGTCCTGCAGTGCCAGCTCCTTGGCTCATGCCAACCACTTAACTTCTGCAGAGGGCCAGTGTTTTCATCTGTATAATGGGAATCAAAATATTCCCTGCTCCGCCTACCTCACAGTGCTGGGACAGGTACTTCACAGCCTGTCAATCTCTTCCACACCCACACAAAACTGGCCCCAAGGGGAGGAACAGCAGGGCGTACATCCTGCTGCAGTCTGGGCAGCTGAAGAAGGTTTTAGTAATAACGACCACAAGTAGATGAGACGATCTGATCTCTAATACTCCTTTCCCCAACGAGGAGACAAGATCATCTCGCAGCTCAAAGCTGTTTCCTGCCTACCCTGTGATCTGGAATGCCTTCATCTAGTTGGAGGGCAACCGAACGGAATCTCCTTAAAACATTACGACCCACAGGTATGGCAATGGCGCCCATAAGGGCTGGATCTCCGCCGGCCAAGGACTCCCCTGTGGCGATCGTTCCTGGACTGGGACAAGGGTGGCCGGCCTCTTAAATGATATTTTCACCACACTTAACAACCAAAGAATAAAAGGATGGGGAGATGGCAAGTGAGGACAGCAACTTCAATCATCTCGTCCTCTTTTGCTAAAGATCAACTATGCAACCAGATTTTATCATGAGACAGATCAGAAATCCCCAGTGTAAACAGCAATCTCCCCTTTTACCTTTCTTTGGACAATGCAAAGGACATAAAACGCCCTGAAGCTCCCATTCTCAAAAGAGCTGAAAGGCAACCACAGGCAGAATATGGAGCAAAGATGGCTGCTCCTCAGGTCTCCAAGGTGACCACCTGGCCTTTAGAGCCTGTTGGCTGGAGCTCAGAATTCTGGTGGCACAGTTGGACAGCGTCTGGAAAGACACCTTGGATTTCTTCCTTTTACCTGGGAGCCTGAGGTTTCTCAGCACCCACAGAGTTTACAGTGGGCTTCATTTCCCTACCCCATCCTACGCTGGCTTACTGTTTTAACAAATTCTCATCTCCCCAAAGTAGAAAACCGATGGAAAATGGAGGAAGAACAAAGTCTTTTATTCCACAAAAGACTGAGAACCCAGGCTGGGCACGGTGCCTCATACCTGTAATCCCAGCACTTTAGGAGGCCCAGGCAGGTGGATCACCTGAGGTCAAGAGTTCAAGACCAGCCTAGCCAACATGGTGAAACCCTATCTCTACTAAAACTACAAAAATCAGCCAGGCGTGGTGGTGGGTGCTTGTAATCCCAGCTACTCAGGAGGCTGAGGCAGGAGAATCGCTTGAACCCGAGAGGCAGAGAGGTTGCAATGAGCCAAGATCACACCTTTGCACTCCAGCCTGGGTGACAAGATCAAAACTCTGAGTCACAAAAAAAAAAAAAAAAGACTGAAAACCCAAATGGAATTCCCTCACCCCTCCCCATACTGGCACACAGCACATCAGACCCAGGGGAAAGAGACCCCAGGCACTCAGCAACTGCTGAAATTTCTTCAATACCTATCAAAAACTATGTTTTCCCCTTGCCCATCCAGCATCAGCTGCCAAAGACTTAGATATCCATTTGAGAACCCTCAGTATTGATCAGGTCAAATGCTACAAGGTTTTTGTCTCCTGATTTCTTGACCTTAAAGGGACCTGGAGGACTGACCCAACATAGCAGTGCCACAGTGAAAATAATTGTGGGGAAGAAAAATACTGAGTAATTTACGCCGTCTTGATTTCTGCTTGTCCATCGCCTTCAGTACTCATGTAGAATGTCTCACAAATCCTTCCCCCGTTTTTCAGGGGGATTACTGAGACCCTGACAACAGAACGACGCCTTGCTTTACTAGAGGAATACTGTTGAGAATTACAAATGAAAGACTTAAGCAATTCAGTACATTATAAATCAGACACTATCTTTTTCATCTTTGTTAATATGTGAACTCCAGGCAGCAAATCTGCTTTTTTTTTTTTTTTTTAAACAAAAAAAGAAAAATAGAAAAGCTTTAATCACAACCAATTTAGGTGGTATCAGGAGCAAATTACAATCTAATACAGAACTCAGAGAAAGAAAAATAAGTTTTAAAAGTACAAAATGATGACTTTCAGAGTAATGTTCATTGTCCTTCTGGTCAGCCTTGTGGATTCATCACCCAGGGAGGATAAAGGAGGCAAAGCTGCCAGGCTAGAAAGGCTGAACGAACAGCAGGAAGGAGGCAAACTGTGGCTTCATATGCCCATCATTAGAGCAGTCGTGAAGGCTCTGAAAAAAATCATCATCTTCATCATCATCATGGTCTTGGCCATCCTCCTGCAGGAAGGTACAGTCATTCCTGAACTGGAAGTCAGGATTGGCAGCCGTTGGTCTCTGCCCCAACTCCCCACATCTTCTATGAACTCAGGCCCATGTCCACCCCCATCTGACCTCAGGCCTTCCCAAAGAGGACCCCAAAGGCCAAGACCCTCCTGCTGCAAGAGCTCTGCATCAGGATATGTAGCATGTCTAGATTCCATTTATCCCACATCTATTATCAGCCACAAATGTCTAACCCCAGGCTGGCTGCCTCTACCCCAGTGTCCTCCTGGGCTGCTTTCCCATACCTCAGCTAGTCCAAAAAGTACTCTGGCTGCCAGGATCAATGTTCTGCTGAATTGCAGCTATGTAGAATCTGGGTGTTCTAAGAGTTAACACCCTAGACTCTCAAAGTTGCTTCGCTCATTCACTCCATGACCTGTCTTCTCCAATGCCCCTGCCAGGCTTAGGCCTTGTAATAGAAAACAGAAATAGGAAGAAGCAGGTAACTCCCCTCCATGGGAGAACGCGAATAAACTGACCAATGTGTGCGCTTGGCAGGAATGCTCACGAGGTCTCCAGGACAAGCCCTTTTATCCCAGCGCCAGGACAGCTGCAAGCTATGAGGCAATGGCCCACGAGGGGCAGTGTGACACCTCCCATCCGCCCTCCCCACCCCGGAACCCTGGCAGGTGCTTGGCAGAAGCTGCCGGCGTGCACCTTGGCTCCAAAGAGTCTGAGCCATTCTAAGTGGTAGGTTCCAAGTACTAAGCTGCTGCCCCTGGCTAAGGAAGAAGGGAAAAAAAAGAAAAAAAGAAAAAAAAACAGAGGGAAAGAAAGAGAGTAAAGCCAGTAAAGAATGCAAAATTCCCTCCAGAAGCCATGTCAGCCACTCAGAACAATCTGGAAGGCTGGAGCTGGGAAATGAGGAGCAGGCCAAAATGTTTAACCCAAGTTCTTTTATAATGTGCCCCACAGAAACAAAACATCGGCATCTCACCAAGACCATGATCTCTTCTGGGCCTGGGATACCTTGAAACATGAGCCATGGTGTTTTATTCCAAATATTTCTCCTTTGGCAAAGATAATCCCTTTACTTTGGGAACCAGGACACACAAATGTACCCAAACAACTGTTGTCCCATCCATGCTTTACACGACCTCTTGTGAAGACGTGCACAAGCTCTTCCTGGTCAACAGAGGGCCGCTTTCAAAGCAGAGCCCCTATCTACAGTGTGACTAATCACTTAAGTAGCCCCCAGACTCTCCAGGTTCTCATGAGAGGATGTCTACAGAACTCCTGCCAGAGGAGATTTGAGAAACTGAAATACAGTACCTGCCAAGGACAAGCCTCAAGACACTTGGCAAATTTCATAAGGTGTTAACAATAGATCTAAACTATTAGACTTAAGAGAACAAAGGAGAGGTCTCCATGGGGCCTAAAAGGAAGGCTGTTGCTAAATGTGCAAGAGGAAGAGGAACCAGCATCTACTGAGTGCCAGGCGTCACACAGCCACGATTTCACCTGCATTTCTAGTGCAACCCTTCCACATAGGCTTGATGATTCCCATTTTATAGATGAGGAAATTGAGGATCAGGGAGACTAAAGGGCTTGGCCTGAGAGAGCATCACGGTCCATGATCTTTCGTCCACTGTCTGCTACCATTAGGTACACTCTTGGTTTCCAGTTTCCTATGAGAATTTACAGCAAACATAAGTCATGCTTTTAGAGCCCATCATCTGGACTTTCCAACCACCCTCTCCTCATCCGAATTCCTCTTCCTTCAAATCATGAAAACATTAAGTTTGCAGTGCCCACATGGATGACAATACCCAGAGATACTTGGACTTACAGATAACCCACAAATGCTTTTCTTCTTTCTCCCCAAGTCCTGTTTCTTAGCAAAGCCTTTATCACCTGCGGAATGGAGCAGTCACAGGGAGGTAAAAGTCTTCAGGGTCCTCCCTCCAGCTCGGTTATGACCTTCCCTTCTCTGAGAACCCGAAGGTAAACACACATTAGAAGAGCAGCAGTGGCGGGGGCGGCCAGGATGCACAGCACACGATAGCTGGGTCACCAATGTCTGTGTCACCAGTGTCCGCACTGTACCTGGCACACAGTGAGCTAATATGGATGCTGCTGCTGATAAATAATTGAGAAGAAGCTGCATGCGCCAGGGAGGAATTAGGTGGGGATGGGTCTGAGGACAGAAGAAGAGGAGCCAGTGCCGCTGAGTCCTCCCAGGATGCAAGCCACAGAGGTTCTGGGAAAGCCACTGGGCTGTACCAGCTGGCCCGCTGGCCTCTGTCCGCTGGAAAACTAGCTGTGCCAGGAGCCTCCCTGGCCACCCTAGAATTCCAAAGCTCATGCTCAGAACCTCAGGGCCTTTGGCTGCTTCGTCCTTGCTCGCAGACCCGCTCTTCTCTTCTGTGTCTCCCTCCCTTTCTCTCTTGCCACAAGCAGCTGGGAGCACCTGTTCCTGGACCCCCAAAGTCTCCAGGCCTCACTCCCCTCCTATCCCTCCGTGGCTTCTGCATGCCTCTTTAGGGACATGCTCTCCTTTGAGAAGTTCCATCAGGCCTCACTGCCAACACCACACCCTGCGTATTTCATAGACTCACGCAACTGGGAAGCAGGGGGGACTCCTGGAGGTTTCATCCGACTCCCTTCTTTGGCAGATGAGGGCTACCTGGGCCCCAGAAATCACGTGGCTTGCTCAAGTCTACTCAGCCAGTTGGCAACAGAGCTGCAACCAGAACCCAGGGCTCTTAATGACCCTTAGTGACTCTGATGACACATAAATGAGCATGAGGGGCTACATCTCTGGGCATGGGCTGACAGTGAAGGCCTCAGGACACCGCCTGGCTCCTGGCAGTTTGTTTCCTCTCCGACGGAGAGGCACTTGTGGGAAGGGTACTTTGGAGCTCTCTGCCAGCACATCTGATCTTCCCTCTCACTGCGTCTGCACACCGCCAGCACTAATGTGCTGGATCTGAACACATTTTTTTTAAAGATGGAGTTTTGCTCTTGTTGCCCAAGCTGGAATGCAATGGTGCTATCTCAGCTCACTGCAACCTCTGCCACATGGGTTCAAGCGATTCTCCTGCCTCGGCCTCCTGAGTAGCTGGGATTACAGGTGTGCACCACTACGCCCGGCTAATCTTTTGTATTTTTAGTACAATCGGGGTTTCACCATATTAGCCAGACTGATCTCGAACTCCTAACCTCAGGTGATCTGCCGGCCTCAGTCTCCCAAAGTGCTGGGATTACAGACAGGAGCCACTGTGCCCAGCTGGGATCTGAACATATTTTTGAGCTGCATTTCTGGCTCTGAAAAGTGTGAAGTACTCACCACCATACCCCCAAAACTAAGGGGAAGAACGAGTCTCCTAGTCCATAAACACTTGGCCCAAAAGGTAGGTGGGGTTAAATATGTTTATGTGTTTAAATGTCATAGAGTAGGAAAAAAAGACCTGCTCAAAGATAGGACATTTCAACCATTGCTGATTATCTTCCATTATTCAAGCAAGCTTCCACAGATGCTGAAAGGAGGCGAATGTTGAGGGTATACGGAAATATCATTTCCTCCCGGGAGTAGGAGGAGGAACCGGTGTTGTTATACACCGATGAGCTTCCCCTGGTTGCTTTTTCCAGTAATCTTGGTACCACCCTCTGGAGGAATGAGGCCAACTCTGGGGCCAGCATGGTCACTGGGACAAATGAAGGTGGCTTGGGCTGCTCTCCTGGACTCCAAATGGGTCTTCATCCTTCCAGCTCTCTCCTTCTAATCCCTCTCACACACTTTTCCTGGGGGCCTATCAAGGGCCTGGCACAGAGCTAGGCACCGGGAAGAGCTCACCATCTAGTGACGCGATGGAGAGTCAGGCAGAAAGTAACCCTAAAGCACTGGGCGGTACGCACAGAGTGGGAACCACGTGCTATGGCAGTAGAGGGAGGGAGACGCAACCAAATGTACCGGGTCAGGGAGGAGGGAGCTGGCACGCCTGCAGATGTCTGCGGGCTGAGGGATGGCTCTGGGAACTCACGAAGAGAGAGTTTCAAGCAGAAGATGCAGCCCATTTAAAGAGACAAGAGAGCGGAAGGGCAGCCAGTTTGGTGTGGTTAAAGCCGAGGGCGTGAGAAGGCAGAGGCCTGGAGGACGCACCTGGGAGGGCCTCACTGGCCTCACCAAGAAGCTCAGGCTTTCCTGGGGGGTGACGGGGCTGCTGCCAGCTGTTCAGCAGGGAAACAACATGGCCAGAGCAGCTTAAAACCGTCTCTCCGGCAGCATGGAAAGGGTGGACCAGAGGGGGTCAAGGCTGGAAGTTAAGAGAAGAGTTTTGTCACTTGAGGGATGAGTGATGAGGAAACGGGTGAAATACAACTGGGGAGCAAGGTAAGCAGTATTTTTAGGGTGCAATAGAAAGACTGGTAACTGGAGACGTGGGACAGAAACAAGAGAGGCGTGGAGACGGCGACATCCCGGGTACCACTGGGATGGAGCACACAGGGACAGGATCTGACCATGCCACTCACCTGTGTGGAGCACGTGGCTGGCCCCCAACAGCACAGGCAGAACTCCTGGCCTGGCATCAAAGCTGCTACTATCTTTGCAGTCTTCTGAGCCGGCCCCACAGAGCACAGTGCTGCTCTTCTCTCTCAGGGAGTCTCCTCACTCACCCCCTGATCTGAAGTCCCCCTGCACTTCCCACTTCTGGACTTCCCTTGCTCAGGGCCACACTGCCTGCCTCTGCCTTTGGAAATACAGCCTGGCCTTCAAGTGAAGCTCAAATGACACCTCTTTCTGCCCTCCACCTGGCTGGGTTCTTTCTCCTTCTCTTCTACAATCCCAAAGCACTTTACATGCACTTTGCATACTTGCCTTGTGTTATGGTATCTGTCACTCTCTCACCCACTAGACTCTGTGATCCCTGCCAGCAAGGACACGGATAGCTTGGTTTATCTTTTTGCAGCCCTTGTGGAGTGCTGGACAAGCTAAGTTCTCAGTAAGTCTGGCAAGACGCTAAAGTCTCCGAAAAGACACTAAAGGGTCTGGGGGTGGAGACAAAAGCTCTTGCAAACCGATTCCCTTCCCACACTCGGGATGGCCGTCACTTACATCCTCCCAACTCGGAATTAACAACAGACCTCAGAATTTATTGTCTAAAAAGGCAACCTATCCAGAAGAAAAGCAGAAGATGCCTGATCACCAATGAATAAGCTTTCCAAACACATACATGGAAGATGAGTTTGACAAAGTGGGTAATATAAATCTCATATATTATTTGCACAAAATGCAAGGACATCACTTGCAAGTTCTCTGCAAGACAGAGGTTACATAAACACCGTTTCTTTCATAATTCCAGTGACCCAAAAATTTTGGGAGCCCTCGTTTGGCAGTAAGAAAGCCTTGTTTTTGCTGGGTTACGTTGTTTTGTTTTGCCCTTTCCTATAGAAAGGAGACTCAGCTCATTTGGATTAACTGAAGTGAAAAGAAAGCAATATCTCTGCTCTAATTCCACAAGGCTAGGAGAGAGCCCCTTGTAAATTCATTTCTGGTTCTCAGACAAACGCTTGTGAACCTGTTGATGAGAGGGAGGGTACTGTCTGCATTGGCTAGGAGGAAAAATAACCCTGTGATGTTCCTCCTTCACCAACCAAGCAGCCAAAACACGGCTTCTACTCACAGGGGTGTTCAAAGTCAGAGAGCAATTTGCATGAGTGGAGAAAACTCATTTCAGAAGTTGTTATTCTGACATTGCATCCTTGGGAGGAGACTGAGGGAAGGAGCCTGCTTGGAGAAACAGATCCCCTCCCTGCAATACCCCCAAAGGCTTTCCCTAGAGAGGCGGAGAAGCTGGGTCTGTAGCACTGGTGTGGTGGGGGCTGTCTCGGCCTGCAAGAGTGGAGTGGGCTCAGAACACAGGTGCAGAAGTGTTCCCGAGGGCTTCCTTCATCCAGTGAGGCCCTCCCCTCCATGGCCAGAGCAGGGGGTCACTGGCTCATCCTCAGCCTGAACTCCTGCTGCCTTCATCCCTTTCACACTCACAGTCATTCTGGCAACTTTTCTCCAAGCACATTGCAAGAAGCACTGGTCCCATGGAACCACACTCCTGCGGTCAAATTAACCTCATCTGAGGAACACAGCATGCAGCTGGAGATTCAGGAAGCTCATCACTATATAGCAAAGGCTCTGTGAAGGTCTGCGGGAAGGAAGCCCGTTGAACCCACGATGCCCCAAATGTCTGAATCACAGGCCCTTTCTTCCCAGAGCCGCCCCATGTTCCACCAGGAAGACGCATTACAGAGATCAGTATTCTTCCCTCCCCATCTGCACCGTCTTTCGTTTCTATCTGTGCAAATGAATCTGTTTTGCCAGACACACAGGCAAATAAGAAACATTAAATGACAGACCAACACAGACCCAAGAGAGCTTCATACGTTAACCAGGTGATCTTCAGAAATGAAAGGATTTAACACTCTCCGTGTAGGAGATATGAAAGTAACCCAACAGAGACAATGGAGGGGAAGGTCCCTGTCCCTCACTGTGAAATATGTGCTGAAAGCAATAGTGTGGCCTGTGGCTTCACACCTAGGCCACCTTTCCTAAGACTCGAATAGTCCAGGCCAGATCGAGGCTGGACAGGAAGGCGGTTCTTAAATGGGAAACAAAACCCACTCTGGGAACACAGCTTGAGTTGGAAACACTCAGCTCTGCAGTGAGCCGGCACTGGCGGGCAGGCCCTTCATGAGGCACCCTGGGAAATTCAGAAACAGAGAAGACATGAATCTGCTCAAAGGCTCAGCTTCCAGCGGGCAGAGGGCCTCACCTGTGCAGGAACGGCACAGGTAAAGCCCAGGGGAATTTATAGAAAGGTAAGACCATGTTCACCCTGGGGGAGAGGCAGAGAAGGCTGCCTGGGGCAGGTGCCATTGAAATTGGGTCTTTGAGCACAGGTAAGAGTTCCGATGCGGTGGAAAAGGTGGCATTGCTGACAGAGTGACAAGAACAACCATGGGCGGCCTGAGAGAGGATGGAAGAAGCCAGGGCCATGAGTAGCCCACCAGGGCTGGGGAAGCTGGCACTGGGGAAAGGACACAGGGCATGCTCCACAGAGGGTCCAAGTACTAAGCAGTACAGACACCCTGCTATCTGAGAAGCCTCCGCTTCCTTCAGAGGCCATGGGGAAGCAGAGGAATGGCACAAACACAGTTGCTTTTTAAGGCCCATTTCTCTGATCGCAGTTTACTGGATAAACTGGGTAGAGGCGAAGTGCACTAAGAAGGCCGTGGTAACTACTAAGCCAGTCTAATGAAAAACAGATTTAGAATCTGAAATAATCAGAAGACAGGAAGCTATTGCGGCAGATAGTACCGAACTCCAAGGGAGAAGAAATATTTGAGGGATCTACACAACATTCCAGGTGAAATGTCCAGGAAATCACTCCAAGCTTGGCATTCCCCCAAAAGGAGTCAAAGGGGGGAGGAAGAAATCCGGACCCACTCACCTAAAGGTGATGCTGGAGGTGGAGGTGGAGAAGATTCAAGGGAGGAAGCCCTAAGGACACTGGCCTGAAGAGCAGGGAAAGACAAGAAACAGCTAAGAACAGTCTCAGAGAGGAAGGAGAGCCAGAGAGAACAGCCTCTCCACCGACAGCCTGAGGCTGGGGTTAAACAA
The DNA here is from genome assembly GCF_009761245.1 of Sapajus apella. Classification (NCBI taxonomy): domain Eukaryota; kingdom Metazoa; phylum Chordata; class Mammalia; order Primates; family Cebidae; genus Sapajus; species Sapajus apella. The sequence continues at coordinate 15,180,688 of NW_022436952.1, read as the reverse complement.
GGGCTCTGCAGCCAAACTACCTGGGTTCAAATTCCGCCCTTGCCACCCAGTATGAGGGACATTGGGACATTGCCTCCATTTCTCCATCTGTAAAACCAGCCCTCAGCTCCAAACCCACCGTTCTACACTTGTTCTCCACTAGAGCCGGGACCCTGCAAACCACATACATTTCTGCTTTGGCCCTGGCTCCCTGGTAGGCTCTGCCAACAGGGGGCGCTAGAGGGAGAGCCGAAGGCTGGAGGAGGAAGAGGGTCTTGCTCCCTCCCATCTGCTGCCTGGGGGCTTCCTATGGGCTTGTGGTTCCTGAGAGCATGACCCTGGCAATGCATCTTCATCCTGGCACTAAAAGTGCCTTCCCGCACCAGCCGCTGAATCCAGTGTGTAGTTGCTCCCAACACTTACAGAACCCCGACACAGCACCCACCCCCTCAGAGACACCAGCACCAGTGGCCCACACTCCCTTATCAAAGGCTTTGGGCTCCTCCTCCAAACATCTAAATTGTAATCTTTCCCTCATCAGCCCCAGGTAGGGTAAGGGTGGTGGCTTCCTGTAGTTGCTACCTCCGCGGTACCTGACAGCAGCAGTTCTCAAAGCGTGACCCCCAGAACAGCTGCATCCGCATCACTTGAAAACATATCAGAAATGTGAATTTGTGGGGCGCCAGTCATCTGTTTGAATAAGCCCCACAGATGGTTCGGGTGTACCCTAATATTGAAGAACCCGTTCCTTAGTTTTCCTTTTACTCTTTCAGTTAGTTAATTTTACATCCCCATTAACACTTCCTTAGTTTAACCCTCTGCGTACAAACAACTAGCATGGTTTCTTCTCTTTCTTTTTTTTTTTTTTTTTTAAGCAAGTTTATTAAGAAAGTAAAGGAATAACGAAGGGCTACTCTATGGGAAGAACAGCTCAACTGGCATGGTTTCTATCCCCTGACTAGACTCTAACTAATGCAACAGGGATAAAAGCACCTACCTCCTACTACAACGCTAATACCTATTATCATTAGTATATTAAGCTACAGAAGCCAAAAGCAGAAATTAAGAAATGTTAGGGTCAGTAGAATCAAATATACAAGGATACTGGATTAGGTTATTGTTACCGGCCTTTCAGAGCCAAGTTTTAAAATCTGATTTAAGAAAAATATCCCAGCATGCACACATAGCTGGACTCTCTTAGAAAATCCTTCCTTTTTAGTCAATTCCTACACTGATGCCATGCAAAACCACTCCATCTATCAAGCTGTCAGAATGAACTGCTAAATTCTTAATAGTCTCACTCACACAAAATGTCCCCACAGTCCAATGCATCTGGGAGGTCTGGCCTTGACTTTCTAAATGCAGGCACATTCTGATAGCCTTCAGAGGTCCCCATAACAGCACTGTTGTCTACAAACAGGGAATCTATACACGTGAGAGGCGCTGAGTCTCAGGAGGCTAGAGGAGGAAGGGACCACCCAAATTGTACAGCCCAATCATGCTTCAGATGAGGATGCTGAGACCCTAGAGATGGAGGAACTTGTCCAAGGTCACACTGTCACCAAAGTCACGGCTAAGACCAGCATCAAGCTTTCTCACTCCTGTGGCATCCAAACTCCCTTCCACTCCGTGTACACGAATGATAGACTTGGCCACGGCAGTATATTTCATAAGTACAATAATGTAACGAGCAGCAAGAAATCAGATCGTATATGGGTAGAGAAGGACAACAAAAGTAAGTCTGGGAAGAGCTTAGGAAGAAGTATGCCTGTCAGCAGACAGTTTTCTTTGCCCATCAAAATAATAAATGAAGTCAGGCATTTACTGTAGCGTGAACGCCAAAGCAACTGCGAGCCCACGGTGTTTCCAACAATCTCGGGAGACAGGCAAGCCACTCCAAGACAATGCATTCTTAATGCCTTCTTAAACAGATTCTGACTCAAACCCTGAGACGGTTGGGTCTCTTCCAAGAAATGTTAGCCACTCTGAGACATCTCTTTCAGTTCTCTCCAGCAGATCTCCTTGGAATTTGCCAGATAAACAGGCAATTTATCATGTGGTTGAAGGTTGTACATAATGCATTATCTGCCTTCCACCAGGATTTGTGCATCTGTGTAAGGCCCCTGGTTGGGCCGGTGGACCGACTCGCCTCCATCTTGAGGTGCCATAGCAACATGAAATCAACAAGGAGTGAACTGTTAAATGAATAATTTACTGATTTCATAAGAACCTGTCTTGCAATTTATAGTTCTATTATCTTTCCTACCCATGTCTTAACTCCTTTGTATAACAGCTGCAATCAAGCTGAATAACATTTGAGAATCTAATAAGCATATAGCACCCTGTACTCAAGCCGATAGCTATGGATTGATTCTGACAGCAGTTATGTTCCTGTGAGGCCGAGTCTTGCCACTGTTGCCTTTTCCTTGCCCCTTCTGCAAAGGGGTAAAAGTCAGGGAGCAAATGACCTCCAATAAGCTTTACATTTTCAAATGAAACATTTTTCTTTGGGATATCTGGAGCCAATCGAGGCAGAGTTGAGTGGCATTCAGAAGTATTATGTGGAAGAAATATCATCGACTACAATCTACCAATTGTCACTTAAAAAATTCCCAAAGAGACCTAGTTACTAGCAAAGGAGAAGCGGGGGGGTGGGGGGAAGGCAAAGTATAGTTTCAATGACAATTGTGGTATTTTAAAGGCTCTTTCAATATCATCAGTGATCCTATTTTAGTGGCAGAAGCAGATCTTGTCACTCAGCCTCAATTTAAAGGATATTTATGAAGAAGACAATACAATGAAAGCAGACTTATTTGCTGACTTATTTATTTGGGTGGAATAGGTTAGATTATTTTGGTTCCAGGCTTTTCAGCAGAACAGATAAATCCTTTTGAAAGACATTACTTTCTGACTGCTACCCTTCAGTCTCTTCAAGGAAATCAAGCTAAGCAGCAGCAACTACTTACTATAGGGAAATGCAGGCTTTAACACCTTGTCACTGAAAACCCAGATTTCTTTGCACCCAGAATGGTTCCCAGCCTGGGGGAGATCACTAAAGGCATTTGTAATTATCATGAACCCAGAGGAAATGGGTCTTTCTCCAGTGCCTTGTGTGTATTATCCTGTTCTATGAGTCACTGAAATTCTCTGAGCCTCCCTTATCAATGTCGTCTCCAGTCTTCCAATCCTAATGGTCACTGGCAATAAAAACCCATTCCTTTCACCTAGCATGCCACTAAGGAAGATGTTCCCTAACTGTATTCCTCATATTCAGGGCAAAGGCGAAAGTCACCTTCTTGTCAATGCTCCCCTAATATCAAGGAACCATGGATGTGTGGCTGGGCTGTGGGCTGGCATGAAAACTAACTCATGCCAAGTTACCGAGGCAAACATCATGGCCTCAACACTAGGACAGCTTGGCCCAAAAGGTTGAAGGTAGCAATTCTGAGAACACAGGATTTTTGTGCTAAATCTCTTTCCCTCATCTATTTATAGTACATCATCTCTGCAGCTGAGGTCTGAAACCCAGCCAAGCTCAGGCAGAGGTAGGCCTGTTAAGTCCTGCTCACATGATCCAATCTCGAAATTGTGAATTAATTACTCAAGGGCTTAGGGTAAGGCAGATACTCTGATGAAGGTGACAAGGAATCTCTTCCCCATCTTCAAAACTCTCCTGCTGCTTGTTGGAGCCTGAACTTCGGCTAATGTCAACATGAGTCCTGTTTATTGGCCTAAGAAATATTAAGAAATATAAGAAATATTTCTTAATATTAAGAAACGTATATCTTTTGGAGGGTTTTATTTTGAGTTTTTTGTTTTTAATGGTTACACTGATATGTAACATGCCAACATTAATTCTTCATATTTTAATGTTGCTAGGCTGATATTTGAAACAGCTTTTTCTCCTGACAAATGAGCCTTCGTGGCCGGGTGCAGTGGTTCACACCTGTAACCCCAGCAGTTTGGGAGGCCAAGGTGGGTGGATCACCTAGGGTCAGGAGTTTGAGACCAGCCTGGCCAACATGGTGAAACCCCATCTCTACAAAAATATTAATACAAAAATAAATAAGCATGGTGGTGGGCACCTATAGTCCTATTCAGGAGGCTGAGGCAGAAGAATCGTTTAAACTCGGGAAGCAGAGTGAGCTAAGATTGCGCCACTGCACTCCAGCTTCAGCGAGACAGCAAGCCTCCATCTCAAAAAAATAAAGGGACCTTCGTGAGTTGGTAATGTGAAGTAGAAGGATAATTGACATTTCAGTAGTTCTGACCTGGGTTTGAATGCCGGCAGAATGCTGGATCTATTACTCAATCTCCACAAGCCACAGGCTCCCAATGTGTAAATATTAGATTCCCACTTCTCATACTTATATCAACGAGGATCAAATGGATCATATGCGAAGGTACCTGTCTAGCCCAGAGTACATCTCAGGGATGGCAACTGTCGGGCTGGTCTCAGAGGGTCCTTCATCCCAGCTGCTGTCAGTCCTCTCAATCCCCCAGCAGCCCAAGACTCACTGTCATTTTGTAGGGTTCTATGAGCTGGAAGGTGCCACCCTCCCAAAGCACTCCCACCCCTCCCTCTAGTCCAGTTCCTCATCTGTTACCCCCGGGGCTCACACAGTCTTCTGCTTGTTTGGCTGGCAGCCCTCTGCCGGAATTAAGCTCCATGAAGGCTGGAGCTCTGTCTGTTTTCCACCCTAGTGCGTAGGAAGGCATTAGCACACAGCACACGCTCAATGACTATTTGAATGAATGAATGAATGAATGAATGAACAAATGCAGCAGCAAAACGACCAAGTAGTGACTCTCTGAGAAGTTAAACAGTTAAGTCCTTGCTTGTTTCCTAGAGAGAAGAAATCAGTATTTTGGCAATGGGAAGGGGAACAAAAGTCAAATGGCTTGGCCTCTTGCCCATGGCCAAAACCAAGGCTGCTTTGCACCAAAATCTACAACAGGATCCCTGAATTCCTTCTGACTCTGAAAACCACTGCGTGCTTCTCCCAGGGCAGTCTAGGACCCCACAGTGGCCTTCATCATATCTCTGGCTCAACATGAGAATTCAAAAACCCAGTGACATCAGTGCTGGCCTTGGATGTAACAAGGAGACGTCAGTGGTAATCTGTCTATCTTACTGGGTTTTGTCGGGGAGACAGGGGTACAATGCATGTTTCAGGGGCCTGTGGACTATTCTTTCTTGAGACACGAAACTAAAATATCTGGCAGTGCATCCTAAAGGCTTCGAGTTCTGTAATTTGAAACAAAACACTAGCATTAAGTAACAAATAAAGGCTTGTCTGGTGCTTTTGTACTGGAAAAGTATCTTTAAAGATGTACATCAGAGCCAGCAGGGCACCGAGGATTCTAGAATCCGGGGCCCACTAGGCGCCATCCATTCTGACTTGCAGGTTCTGCCAAATGGCTTCTCCTCAACAGCAGAGGCCAAACTCCCCCAGAGCTAAAGAGGGGGCCCCTGGATGAACTGTCTGCTGGCTTTTGGCCTGCAGCCAGGGGCCCCATCATCAATGTGACCAGTGTGGCATGCCGTCTGCAAAAAGACTGCAGAGTATGTGAGATGACCCGAGAGCTTCTCTGGGTGGGTGAGTCTTGGCAGGACCAGGCCGGGCAGAGGCTCCACACTCTCTACATGCTAAATCTACCCTCAACCCCAACACTCAAAGCTCCATTCCCAACAAATGGCTTGAGGCTGTGGGGCTGGTCTGAGTGTCCTTCATCCCTATTGCTGTCAGTCCTCCCAACCCCCCAGCAGCCCAAGACCCCATCATTTGCAGCCAGCATCCTAGCAGGGAGGAGAAGAGAGAATAGCTGTGGCTCTCTCTATACTCCTGGAGGTATAGAAGGGGCTGGTTAAGTGAACTAAACCAAGGCTGTGATAGTCTCTTGCTTTCAAGCCTTGAAATACCTTCCACTCATGACTGCCACTTGTTCCTGACCTTTCTGCCAGGAATCACCCAGGAGGGACAGGGATGTCAAGTCCCCAGCATGGAAGAAGAGAAAGCTTTCTCCCAGAGCCCTCGAGCCTTCAGAAGCTGTTCCTTTTGCCAACTTCTCCACCCCCAGCACAGAGCCTTCTCCTGGGGCCCTCCCTGGCTTAGTCTAGTCCCCTTGGGTGTGTTTTGCATCAATGCATAAGCAAAAGCCACTTTCAGAGCACTCAGGAGGCTTTGTAGAAATGTGTACAGTCTTTGCAGGGCCAGGGGGTGAGGCCCATTTTCATTTTCCTCTGTAGACATCCATATCACTCTGCTTGTGGGAGGTGAGGAAGGAGGGAATTCTAGGAGATGGGTTTCGGTTAACTACAGCTGTTGCTTGATCAAAACCATTTCCAGAGCAGTACAGGGTGTCAAAAGGAAACCCATTTGTGATCAACAGTGTCAAGGGTTTCGAACAGCCGGGCTCACTGGCAGTTGGCTTCTGGTGAAACTGCCAGATGCAGAATCCATTATGAGGCAGTCGTGTCACGAGAAAGCCCAGTTTGTCAAGAGATTCCTTCTGTGGGGCCCACCTGCTGTGTTTACCTCTCCAGAGTTCAGATAAACAGTTCCCTGCTTCCTCACCCTTCAACACACACACACACACACACACCAGGCCTTATGCACCAACACAAGCGAATGGTCAAGAATTCATTTCCTGACCCTACCTTGCTTTTCCACAGTGAAGGCCAGCCTCAATTTGGTGGAATTTTTCTGCCCCCACTATCAGAAAGTCCTGTCAAAGACTTGCTAAGCATGAGACAGCTGGCCACATGGGGATGAGGCCTTGGAAAAGAAGAACCTTGCTTTGCAAGTTTTAAATGGGAAAGAGAGTGAGAACAGACAGGTCTAGTTCTGTTGAGGGGATGGGGATTAGGAGGAGAACCAGATATTTCCTTACTTGGCTCTGGAAAACCCATGATATTCCCATGTGGTCCTCAACAAAAGACTGAGCGCCTCTGAATCTCAATGTTCTCACCTGTCAAATAAAACACTGCCATCTTCCAAGAGCTGCTGTAACAGTTAAATGAGGTTAAATATCCAAAGAGCTTAGTGTGATGCCCAACACTCGGCCACGCTGAGGTCCTAAGGGACAGCAAAGCTGTATGATGGAAGGAACCTGGATCCTTGAATCAACTTGGATCCTTGAATCACTGCACAGAGGAAAAGGCAACCGGGAACCTCTGTACTGAACTGTTAAGTGGGCAAGAAACCGACTTCTACTGTGTTAAGCACTGAAATTTTGGGGTTCAGTTACATCAGCAACTAGCACTACCCAACTAACACAGGGAGCAAGACGGACAGCTTGTTGTTTAGGATTTGCACCCCAGTAGGCCACTCTAGACAGAATGGTTGGATAGTTACAGGCTCCCACCTATGTGAGGGACCCATCCTGCACAATCCTAACCTCCACCCAGGGTCAGGGCAAGGTGCCAGGAGGTTCCTAATGGGTTGCAATGCTGTATGGATGCAGAGGAGAGGAGGGAAGCCTCATCTTCCCTTGACTTCTGCTCAGAGACCCCCAGGAAATATACAAGGCTATTAACTAGAGGGAGCTGCTGATGTAAATCAGCTTGGATAGCCCTATATGTTGTGAGTGGCAGGCACTAACCGTTTGCATGACAAACCTCCTACAAGATGCCGGCTAAACTGCCCTTTTGTGCCAATTAAAGATTCTCCAGAACACAAAGATTACACACCATTCTGCAGCGCTGACAACAATAAAACAATTTTAAAGGCTATTCAGATCTTCAGTTCACAGCTGACATTGTCGGGAGGGGGAGATTGTCTATGGCTTTGTTCTTTGTTGTTGTTGTTGAGTCTAAAGACTTAGCCAAGGATTTCTGGGGGAGGACAGGAGATTGGCAGACAGGAGTCTGAAATGCATTCTTGGAGTTTTTAAAGGAGAAAAGGAACAACCTGATGTCCTTTTCGTGCATGTGTAAGGAGAAAAGGAACAACCTGATGTTCTTTTCCTGTGTGTGTGCGCGCATGTGTACATGGCATGCATCCACACATACACACACAGACAACACTCTTTTCTCACTAGCTCCTTTCTGGAGCTCTTCAGGACTTCCATGGAATCCTAGTCTCTCCAGGGTTCTGACACCCTGAGATACGGGGTTATGGGTGGCACTAGCAGATATTTTTGGTACCAATTAATTGAAACTACAAGAGCAAAGGCCTGGAAGCCTTTCCTCATGTTTGTTTTAAACGCAAATTTTCAAAAACAATAAGAGATTTGAAAAAAAAAAATGTCTTTGGCTTTTCAGAAATGAGAAATGCATGTGGCCTTCAGATAAGGCAAGGGGGAGGTTTATTTTAGGTGACAGTTCAGTATACTGCCTATCAGGTCCTGATGAGGAGTGACTAGAAGCCCCACAAATGTCACCTGGGCCTTATTCTTTCCTCTCTTGTGCATACACATGTGTCCTTAGGGCATACCCACACACTCACCCATGTTCCCACCATCTGCCCATCTAAGAACCAAAAGCGAGCATCTGTTACTCAGCAAAACTGTGCGTGTCCCACTCAACGCGGACCTCTGTGAGAACAGGGGGCCCTGCCTAATCTTTTTGGTAACTCTTTCAGCTCCTGGGCACAGCAATGAGCTCCTTCCTGGGGTTTCACTCAGTCCCCTCACCTTCCAGTGCCTTGCACACCACAGAGGTTCAATACACAGTTACTGCAGATTTTTTGAATATGTGTTGGCCACACTGGATCAAGCACCCCAGATGTCTACTGATCACCTTAGCATTCAAAAGTACACGGAGGCCGGGTGCAGTGGCTCATGCCTATAATGCTAGAACTTTGGGAGGCTGAGGCAGGCAGATCACCTGAGGTCAGGAGTTTGGAGACCAACCTGACCAACATGGTGAAACCCCATCTCTACTAAAAATACAAGAAAGTCAGCCAGGTGTGGTGGTGCATGCCTGTAATCCCAGCTACTCAGGAGGCTGGGGCAGGAGAATTGCTTGAACTCGGAGGGGCAGAAGTTGCAGTGAGCGGAGATCACGCCAGTACACTTCAGCCTGGGTGACAGAGTGAGACTGTCTCTAGAAAGGAAAAGAAAACCACAAAGGTACACAGAGTGGCATGGGGAGGGCACTGGGCAGAAGAAAGGACATAGGTTTCGAGTAGTGATTCTCAACCAGGGGCAATTTTGCCACCCAGGAGACCTTGGAATGTCTGAAGACATTTTTGATTGCCATGCCTGGGGGTGGCTGGTGATACTGGCATGCAGCGGGTAAAGGCCAGAGATGTTGGGAAACTTCCCAAAAAGCACAGGACAGTGCCCACGACAAAGAATCATGTGGACCCCAGCGTCAGGGTTGCCAAGGTGGAGGAGCCTGGCTTGGAGCCTGGTCTGCCTGAGTTGAACAGCTCTGCCACTTACCAGCTCTGGCATTTTGTGGGGGATGTTCGGCTTCACAGGGACTCGGCTTCCAGATGGGTACAATGGAACCTGTTGTAACTACCTTGCAGAAGGATTAAATGAGATGCTGAATAAATGAGCATGTCTAGACCCCACGGCTATGAATACCAGTGCACATTGAGAAGTCCCAGGAAAAGTACCCGTGGCCCATTTTTAAGGGAAGAGAGGGAGGGAAAAGGCGTGAATGTTGCCGATCAGCAAATACCCCCAGCTTCGCGTGACAGTGCCTATATCTCCTCATCTGCCTCCGTCCTGAACTCTGTCCCCTGAAGCAAATTCATTCATAAAAGAAACATCTTCCCCATAAGGAAGAGGAGGGAGAAGGAAAAACAAAACCAAAAAAACAGCAAAATCATAAGAAGTCTGGGTCAGCTCCCATCAGCTGGTTGTGATCAAAACCACATTCATATTCCGTCTGCTGGGGCTAAGCGGAAGGCTGCAGATCGGCTCAGGAATGTGAGCTCCCTGCCACCGGCCACCTTCCCCTGCAAACTTTACCAAGAGCTGCTTGCAGAGGGCCAGGGAGCAGCCACTCTCCCCTCACCATCCCTGGGCAGCTGTCCAGACATGCTGGGTAGTAGCTGGATTCCAGGGACACCCAGACATCCTCTGTTCTCAAAGGGCCCCATCCTCCTGCACTTCAGTGGTGAGAGGAAGGCTCTGGAAGAGAGGCCAGAGCATAGCTTCTGCCTATACCCTCCCCACAGAAACAATTAAGGAGCTCAGGCTGCGGCTGCCAAGTTCCTCTGTCCAATTTGGTAGATATTTTAATAGAGGAGGAGAATTCCCAGAGGCCCCCCGACGGAAATGCCCCATGTCAGGGAATGTTTGTTTTCATTTCCTTTTGCCGTCAATGAACTACTCATGGCAAAGGCTCTGGGCTGGATCAGATCCACACAGAAGCTAACCAGAAGCATTTGTGCCTTGAAATAAATCTCTCTTTGGGGAATGAGTTATATATACATCCGTGTGGGGGGACCTACGCACACATACTCACACAAGCATATATATTATGCATTACAGACAAAATACATGGGCAAATCCCCAAGCAGGCAGCCCCAAGCTTCTGGGAAGGGAAGGTGATCCGCCCGTTAGCTTCAAAGACATTTTAAGAAAAGTGGCAGCCCAGGCACAGTGGCTCATGCCTGTAATCCCAGCACTTTGGGAGGCTAAGGCAGGCGGATCACCTGAGGTCAGAAGTTCAAGACCAGCCTGGCCAACATGGTGAAACCCCATCTCTACTAAAAATACAAAAAATTAACTGGGCGTGGTGGCGGGTGCTGTAATCCCAGCTACTCAGGAAGCTGAGGCAGGAGAATCGGTTGAACCCGGGAGGCAGAAGTTGCAGTGAGCCGAGATTGCACCATTGCACTCCAGCCTGGGTGACAAGAGCCAGACTCCATCTCAAAAAGAAAAGAAAAAGAAAACTAGCTTGATGGGAAAACTCAACGATGGATAGTGCCCTGTGAGTAGGAAAAAGGTTCACGAAAGTCAAACTTGCCGCAAGGTAGAACGCAGCTCCGCATGACAGGACAAGTAACAACAGCCACCACCATACAATGTTTACGACGTACCAGGATCCACGCTGAGTGTTTCACACCCATGGCCTCATGTCCACCTCACAGCAACACAATAACAACAGTTACGATTGTCACTGCGAGCATTATTCCCATATTATAGATGAGCAAAATAAGGCTCAGAAAGATTAAGGGATTTGCTCCAGGTTGTGAGGCCAGCTGGCAGCAGAGCTAGGGTTCAAGCCCAGATGGGGCTGGCCCCAAAGGAAGTCCCTGGTCTGTAGGACACTGACCTCTTCCTTCCTGCCACCTTCAACTACAGGTCAGAAGATGTCCCCCCCCCCCCCCCCCGCCTACTGTGACTGGGTTATGTGTCTTCTGGGACCCCCCAGTCACTACTCCTTCACTAAAGGGATCTCATCTGCAGGGCTCCTGCCCCCGCCAAAAGGAGGCGGGTCCCTGGACCAAGTGTAGGGAAGCCTGCCAGGCCGCGTCCATGAACCCGCTCTTACTCTGAGCGCTCATGAGTTTACTTTAGAAGACTTCTTTTGTGAGATGATAATCCCCTCCTAATTTGTCTTTCGTGAGCATCCATCATTTTGGCTCTCAACCTTGCTTAAAGCAAGGTCCCCTCGCAGGCAGGAAGCAGCAGCAACTCAAACACCCTGCTGAGTCTCTCCCCGACGCCCCCTGTGTCAGTGAGGGCCCGCCCACCCACAACTAGAGAAGCTGCATCTCAGCTCTGCAGCCCTCAGGCCCTCTGCTCAAGCTCAAGATCTGGAGGACCAGGCCCTCAGGCAGGAAGCCTCTGAGTGAGAAAGGGGCCAGGCATTCTGTAGCTGAAGACATTTCTCCTCTCTTCCCCTCCCCTTCCCTCTCCTTCCCTCCCTTCCCCTTTCCTCCCCTCCCCTCCCCTCTCATCTCCTCCAGATGCTGATAGCCTTCCAGGAAGCTGGTGCTCTGGGGCAGGAGTGGACCTTGAGGCCTACTGCGGAGGCCAGGGCTGAGAGGGTACTTGTCTGGAGGAGAAAAACAAAAATGTTCAACAGCAGGGCCCAGGCTGGGGGCGGCACGGGGAGGGGGGCGTGGGGGTTACAGCTGCACCATCTCCTGCAGCTGCATGCCTTGAGTTTCTCTCTGGCTCAATTTCTTCATCTGGAGAAAACAAGAAGAGTAACAGCAGCCTGGCCTACCCCCCGGGATTAGGGAGCAGCTGAAATGTACTCTTTCCGGCATTTATGACCAACGGGGCACCTGCAAGTATGATGCTTGTACACAGAAAGCGCTCCATAAATGCCGCAGGTTGATAGCTGAGTCTGTTAGCTGAGCCAGCTTGATTCGAGAAGCCTTAGCTGGAGCTAAAGTCAATACAGAAGCCACAAACTCAAGTGCCTCAGAGGCCAGGCAGGAGGCATAAACCGAAGAGTAGGGGTAGGATGTGAGGTGACCTGTCCACAGGAGCAGCCACCAACCCCAGGGTTACATACCACATGGGGTCCCCAGCCTCTGCCCTAAGCAAGGTCTTCAGATGGGCCGGAAGCAAGCTTGGGCAGAGCCAAGAGAGCAGCAGCATCGTAAAGAGAATGCCGACAGCCATCCCTCCTAGGGCGGTCACTCCAGACCAGGCACTGCTCGCTTTACCGGCAAGTCACTTAACCTCCGTAAGGGCCCTGTGATGTAGCTACTGTTATTAACCTCATTTTGCAGACAGGGGAACTGAGGCACAGAGAGTTTAAGTGACTTGCCCAAGAGACAGTGGTGGGGTCAGGATTTGAACCCAGGCTGTCTGGCTTCAGGGTCCGCCTTCTTCACCTTTTTGCTCTACCACCTTCCACCCACAGGAGCTACTGCTGCTGGGAGCACTGCTGTCTCCCTCCCTGCCGTGGACAGCAAGGCTGATGGCCGCCCCGGTGCACACAGTCAACTATTCTTTGACCCTACTCTGCCAGCTAGGTCTGGGGGAAGCTTTTGGAGGACTGATCTATTCATTTTATAAATATTCAGTGTGGGCCAGGCAAGGTGGCTCATGCCCGTAATCTTAACACTTTGGGAGACAGAGGCAGGAGGATCACCAGAGGTCAGGGGTTCAAGACCAGGTTGGCCAACATAATGAAACCGTCTCTACTAAAAATACAAAACTTAGCCAGGTGTGGTGGTGCATGCCTGTAGTCCCAGCTACTAGGGAAGCTGAGGCAGGAGAATCATTTGAACCCGGGAGGTGGAGGTTGCAGTGAGCCGAAATCACATCACTGCACTACAGCCTGGGCAACAGAGGGAGGCTCCATCTCAAAAAAATAAAAATTTAAATGTGGAGGTACTATATGTCAAAGCTGTGCAGGGCACAGGGAGTACTAAGTTGGTGAGGATAGAGAGGTTGCCCTCAAGGAGCTTATGCCTTACTGGAGAAGACAGATCAGGGGTTACAATACAGAGGGATGTGTGTTAGAAGAGAGGAACTGCAGGGCAGCACCTGACAGGCCTGGAGCCAGCCTTGGGGTGGGGGAAGGGCTTCCTGGGGGAGGCAGCATCTGAGCTGGGTCCTGGAGGATGAAAAGGCATTAAGCCAGAGAAAGAGGAGAGGTAGGAAGAATATTCATGATGCAATGTGGAATCATCAGGGGTCCACAAGAGGGTTAGTGCTGGAGAAGCAAAGCCCAGGTGGGCACCACAGGACAGGGTCCGTGGGCCATGCAGCTGTCTGCATTTTATCCCAGGGCTACAAGCAGTGGAATGCAAAATCAGATGTGCACTTTAGAAGATCCAAAAGCAGAACCATCTGGAAGAAGGCAGACTTGAGATGGCGACACTGGAGACGTGCCCTATCCCACCAGTTCAAAGAAACTTTCAGCTCCTGCGCTTCTCACTTTAGCCCTTACCCACCAATTCTTCTCTCTCCCCCAGTCTCCCTGCTCTGGAGAGAGGAGGTTCACAAGCCAAGGCTTGAAGATTAACAGAGCTTTGAAGCCAAAGAGGTGACCCCTGGGTAAGAACCAAAATCCCCTGTAAGCCTTAACCCTTTCCTCACCTCCGACACAGTCACGCGCCCCCCATCAACAAGAACCTGCTCGGGAGACCATCGACTCAGCACCCTCATCATCTGTGTCTAAGTGTAATGGAAAAAATTGACTGTTTGCTTGGTGCAATAGGGCATGACACTGTTTACACAGAAATAATAGCCCAACTGTGATGGTTCTAAATCTCCATTACAGTGAAAGATTTGAAGGACTAAAGCAGTTAGAAAAATAATTGGTTTTCTTGTTTAGTTTAAAAATCCTTTATGCTTACAGACCATGGACTTCACACCTCCCTTCTTAAGGGCTTTAAAATAGAAAAGATCAGGAGCTAGGAGATGAGGCCGAAGTCAAGAACTTCTGTTTTTCTGGAAGGCTCCTCGGAGCTGACAAGGCCAGGGCTATTCCAGATTTCAGAACACAAAGAAGCTCTTGGAGTCCCCTCTACGGTCTCCTGAGGCTTTACCAACTTGAAAGCAGCCTTTCTCCAAGGCAGAAACGAAGGTGAGAGCTGGTCTCAGGCAGCCTGTGTCTGAGTCTAAGCCCAGGGGAACATGCAAACTGACAGCTGGAGGAGACTCAGGGCCTCTGCTTTCAAGAGAGGAGAAACTGTTAGAGGGTCAGTTACAGGAACAAAAGGAGAAGGGAAAACATTCTGTCTCAAGGAGAAAGAGGTCAGCTAATGACTCCTCTCGGCCCCTTCCAGTACCTCCCCAGCGCTCGCCATCCTCACAGCAGAGCACACAGGATGCCCAGGAGACCTGCGTCCTGGGCAGCCACTCTACCACACCGACTGTGTGCCTGGCACTGATGACAGCTCAAGACACCCGAACCTCATCTCAGAAGCCTAGGATTCTTTCTATCTCTTTCTCAAAAGATGTCAGTCTCACCATCTTCAGTAGTAACAACAGTAAACGCCACATGTATTGCATTCGAGGGTAACATACCAGCCACTGCATGTTCTCAGGACTCTGCGTGCCGTGCCTCGTCTCACTGAATTCTCACAACACCCTTAGGTAGAGACTCCTTCCCCCATTTTACAGATGAGGAAACTAAGGCTCTAAGAGGTTATGTAACAGGCAGTAAATGGTGGCACCAGGGATTCAACTGCAGTCCTATCTGCTTCTAGAGCCTGAGCTCTTAGCCACCACGCTTTACATTCCCAGGCTTGAGGCGCCGGCTTCAGTCAACAGACCACAGTGCCAAAGAGGTGACCTTTGTTGGCTGGACCCAGAGAGGACACATCTGGCTCTTTGGCTGGGGACTGCCAGATACCCCAAAATGAGCCAGAGAGTATTGCCGTGCAGGTCCCTCACAGAGGAGAGGGGCAATCCCAGAAGGGGTGGGGGACGGGCTGTGTAAGTGCAATACTATGCTTTTAAAGAGAAAGGGATGCTATGAGAATGGCCTTCCTGGAGGGTCAGTCAGCAGAGGCATCTATAAGTGTTCAAGGGCTGTCAGGATTCCCTGGGACCAGTATCCAAGGGGTCCGGAATCACCCTCCCCACCTTCTAGGGGCAGACCTGGGGAACGGCCTCTGGTTGGGTATAGCACAAGAGAATAAATACCAAAGGGGAAACCAGGTGCCTACCATCCTTCTTTCCTCCCTTCCGTCTATCCATCTGTCTATCTATCCGCCTATCTAGCCATCTTTCATCAGTTCTTCCTTCCTTTCATCCATCCATCCTTTAGCTGGCCTTCTATCCATGCATCCATCTCTCAGCTGTCCATCTATCCATCCGTCTGCCATTCCTTTCATTCGCCTATCTGCGCATCCAGCCTTCATCTGTCTTTCTATACATGCACCTGTCCTTCCTCTTTTCTCTTCCCTTTATTCAACCATTCATACTTCTTCCTTTTTTCCATCCATCCAGTGCTTTTCAAGAAGGCACCATATCCCAGGTACCATCATCTCCATGTGGCCAGCCAGATTCCTGGCCTCAGGACTGCTGGGAGACTCAGAAATGCATGCCTACTTGAGAGTTCTTCCAGGAGGCGCAATGCCTATCTTTAGGGACAGAGATATGGGCAATAAGAGGTTTGTTTCTTTCCAATCTGTGCACCCTCATTCTAGTCTAACCTTCTGGCTACCCAGAGACCTTCTCAAGGTGAGTAGGGAGGGCACCGGCGTGGGAGGATGTAAGAAGATACACGGTGACTTCACATATAAGACATCACTCCCTTTCGCTCACGAGATAAGGATCCCTTTGAAAAGAATTAATAGGATGAAAAATCACAGCAGCCAAGATTCCCTCCACTCTCTCATTAAACTAAAGAGCAGGGGGCACAGAACTCGGATGAATGAAACAGACCTTAAGCTGGTCTGACTTAAGACCAGTATCTGAAATATGATTTTCATTTGAAAGTTGGACCTAAATGTTGCCGAAAGCAACCTTAAAAAAAAAATCAATAAAGAAAAGAGGGGGTGAGCGTATAGTGAGAAAAATGCAGACGCTTATGAGTTCAAGACCCTGTGTGACACTCCTGAATATTCTAAATATCTTGGGAAAAAAAAATGAAAACAGTTTCTCCCAACTTAAACCAGAGAAGGGAGTCTCTTTCTAGTCTGCAAATCCTTTGAGGCAATTCTTTAAATTATTTACTAGCTTTTTGATTATATTTTATGGTGGGGTAGGTGGCAGGGGGAGGGAGAGAGGTAAAAAGAGCTGGGCCAGAAGTAAGCGGGAGAAACCCGCTGCTGACATTTTCAATATCTGTCTGGAATATTTTAAAAGCCTGTGTCTGTTTGAAATCACACAGTCTTGGGCAACAATGGACTGCCGCCTCCCGTACATCTTTAGGTCATATTTGCATACAAAAGACCAGCTGCTGAGCAGCTATTATGCCAGGAAGCCACAGCGGGCCTGGGAGAGGCCAGGTTACCAGCGAGTGTAAAGAACCCACAGAGACCCCATTAATTTTTCAGGAATTCTCAGGCCCTGGCCTTTTAAAGGCCAGTGGGGAGAAATTCCAGTCAGAATCCTCCCCACAGTCACTGCCACTAAACCTTGGGTCCAAATTGAAAAATGAAGAGTGACAGGGCCTCTCCCCTCATGACGGGGAACTCTGGGTCCTGACGGCCACGGTCAGTAACACCCTTCGCAGAGTGTGGTGTGCACCCAGCTCAGGGGAGGCCACCTCGTATGCACACGAGTCTCCCTCTGAGGTCCAATTTCAGGAAATTTATTCCAGTTGTAAGCCATTAGGTGCCAATTTTTCAAATCAACCTTATGATTCCAAAGCCATGAAGGCATTTGCCGCCTAATAGACTTTGGAAACCCTTCTACGGGGCTCAGAGCTGAGCTAACGTTCTCTAAAAGCAATGCAATAAAGCTTCATGTTCTTCAGCGTTCTCGGGCCTGTAAAAAGTGAATGTGCTGCTAAGTAGAGTTTGGGTTTCTGGGCTGTTCTAATCCCAGCAAGCTGGGTGGAGAGAAGGGTGGAATTCAGGAAAGAGTGGCCACTCAGGCTAAGAGCACGGAATATCGCCAGCAACAGAGACCACTGGCCTCTGAAAAGGGAAGGCCAACACCCGCCCTCCCATGGGTAAGGCCTGAATCAAGGACATGGAACTATAGCATAACGCCTGGCAGACAGCAGGCTTCTCTCTCCCCTTCCTCATCCTCCACTCTGCTCCAAAACCCCTAAGATCAACAGACTGACACCAAGGGCAACTTATTTCATGGTGAAAAAGCAAAAACACAAAACAGTTTCTAAGAAAACCCAGGCAGGGATCTACCTCATTTTCCCTGATTAGGGAAAGGGATCCAGGAAGACCTTTGCCTTTGAAAGAGGTGTCTGCGGCTGGGCGCAGTGGCTCATGCCTGTAATCCCAGCACTTTGGGAGGCCAAGGCGGATGGATCACCTGAGGTTGGGAGTTCGACACCGACCTGCACAACATGAAGAAACCCCATCTCTACTAAAAAACACCAAATTAGCCAGGCTTGGTAGGGCATGCCTGTAATCCCAACTACTTGGGAGGCTGAGGCAGGAGAATCGCTTAAACCTGGGAGGTGGAGGCTAAGGTGAGTTGAGATTGTACCACTGCATTCCAGCCTGGGCAACAAGAGTGAAAACTCCATCTCAAAAAAAAAAAAAAAAAAAAAAAGGTTGTCTGCAGTGTGATGTGGGCTGACTCTAGTCTCAACAAAATGCCTCCTCTGTGCTTTTTTTTTTTACTTTAAGTAGAGACAGGGTTTTGCCATGTTGCCCAAGCTGTTCTCCAACTCCTGGACTCAAGCAATCCACCTGCCTTGGCTTCCCAAAATACTGGGATTATAGGCATGAGCCACCGCGCCTGGCCTGTGCTTTAATTTAGGTTTTTAGAACAAGCCATCTAATTATTTTAAATGGAAATATGACAGTAATGAAAAGGGTAGTGATATCATAGGCTTAAACTATTCTTGATGGTTCCATCAAAAAAATTCTTTTCTGGCTTTGAAAAACATTCGCGTGGCCCAAGGCGAGGGCATTTCCCAGGGCAGGGATGAGATGGGTGCTGTCAGCAGGAAGCAAGGAAGCTGCACCGCTTAACAGGGAGGCCAGCGCAGGCTTTTATGACAGCACCTCATGCCAGTGGGCACCACTCATGGGGCTCGGTCATATCTGACCATGGAGAGGGGCTGTTTACAACTCAGAACCAAGGACTTTTTGGCAAGGTCAGACATCTTCTTGCCAAGCTAAAGCCAGAGGTTCTGCAGGCCACCTGCTGGACCAATCTCAGAGCAAAGCAGAAGGGACAGGAACAGAGTGGCCTACCAGGAACTCTCAGGCCTCCAAAGAGTGCCCCAAGGGGCACCAGCATGGGAAGATGCCCTGCCTCTCCCCATCTCCTCCTTCCCGCTGAAGAGGCTGGCCCACACCCACACTCTGCCACAAGACAGCAGTCTTCTTGCTTGCAGCCTTCCTCAGAGAAATGGATCTAACCATGTTCTGCCCAGCCTCTTCCAGAAAGGTGGCCTGTTCCTCTATTCCACTTCTGCTTCTAAGACAACTCTGCTTTTCCTTTGTGTTTTTTGAAATAGGGTCTTGCTATGTTGCCCAGGCTAGAGTGCAGTGGCACCATCATGGCTCACTGCAGCCTTGACCTCCCAGGCTCAAGCGATTCCTCCTGCCTTGGCCTCCTGAGTAGCTGGGACTATAGGCACGTGCCACCATGCCTGACTAATTTTTGTTTTTTTTTCTGTAGAAATAAGGTTTTGCCATGTTGCTCAAGCTGGTCCCAAACTCCTGGGCTCAAGTAACAGACCTGCCTCAGCCTCCCAAAGTGCTGGAATTATAAGCATGAGCCACCGCCCTGGCCAACTGTTTTTCTGACTCCAGGTCACTTCTTTCCTTCCTTCCTGCCTCAACTCCCCACCTCATCTCCCAAAATATCAACCAAGGAGACAGAACCATTGTGAGCCCACAAAATATTTCTTGAACACACACACACACACACACACACACACACACGTTCGTTAAACTGAACCAAACTAAATGTGAAAGTAGACAAGACAGAGACACTTTAGGGGTGACAAAATTCAGGTAAACTCTTCAGTCTGAAGTGTTCCATGTTCCAGTCTAAGGATCCAAAAAGTTCAAACAAATGACAAAGAAGAGGGCCATGCTGGTTGGCTAACACAGGATGAATGCTCAGAACTGGTGTCGGAGAACAGGTCAAGCTAAACTAGTTATAGCAGGGGGCGCTTTAGGCTGGGCATAGACTGGGCACAGCAGGTGTGCTGTGCAGGGCCAGGGGCAGGAGAAGTGGGTTCACATTGCTGAACCAGTGAAGCTGAGGTTGTGGTTGGACTGGAAGGGAAAGGGTCTGGAAGGCCAGGTAAGAGAATACCCTGGGTACTCTGATCAAGGCACCCCCATGTGAAGGCAGTGCTCGTGGGGAGGCAGAAGAAGCCCCAGTTTGTAGGGGAGGAGACCCAGCCAGCTGGGAGGACGGGGCAAAGCCTTAGGGGGTGGGTGACCAGGGTCTGAACAGTGACCAGGGTCTGGACAGAGGCATCCACAGTGGGGTCGGGGGGAGGGAGGCTGTAGAGACAGAAACTGGTGACTTGCTTGATGGCGGTGGCTTTCTCAAAACTCTGAGACGTCTCTAGGTTTTACTCATGCTGGAAATCCCCCAAGAGTGAATTTTTTTCAAGTCATTTCAAAACTGTTGGTCCTAGTCAGACAAAGGTCCTACTCACCCTGCCCGCCACCCTACTCCTGCATACACGATGCTGGAGGGTCCAGCCCCACCCCTTCCCTCTCAATGCAGGCCTGACACTCCAGACAGAAACAAGCCACCCTTGTCAAGCTGAGCAGGCCAGGGTCCTAGCAGAAGGGAGAGAGCAGAGGGACCCAGGTATCTGTCTATATCCCTCCCACAGCCCAGGCCTGGGGTCCTCCAAGCTCTAAGCAGGAAAATGGGTGCTCATTGCCATGACAACTGCAGCTCCTCAATCCTGAGACCTGTGGTGGGAGGGGCCCCATGGTCTCCAGTGACATCCAAGCAGGAGTCACCTGGCTACTCACCATCCTCCGTTATGGACACAGGTGCCCAAGGAAGAAGGCAACACCAGAAGAATGTCTGAGTGCTGGTGTGTATGACAGCCAGTGTAACAGGAAGGTGCCATCACAG
The DNA here is from genome assembly GCF_009761245.1 of Sapajus apella. Lineage (NCBI taxonomy): Eukaryota > Metazoa > Chordata > Mammalia > Primates > Cebidae > Sapajus > Sapajus apella. The sequence continues at coordinate 15,160,132 of NW_022436952.1, read as the reverse complement.
CAGCCCTTGCAACTCACAAGGAAGGAACGAACTCTGGCTACCCAGAGGCCTCTGCCACATTACAGACTTAATGGCCCATAATGCTATAGGGGCCAACATTTCCCTCTTGATGAATTTCAACTCCGCTGGCTCTGCACTTCACCTAAATGGATTGCCTTTGAGGAGGAAATGCTTTAAGTGATAAGGCTCATTCAGGAGAACGTCCTGTTCCGTGCTGGAGTATTTTTTGATCAATAGAAGGGAATTCTCCAAGTATGCAGACTCACATAGATACCCTTTTTCCTTGTCCACACTCACATACCCCTGCTGGGAACTGCAGTCTTCACAGAGGAGTTCTTCAATGTTCCAGAAGGAAAGTTTTGTCTGAGAAAGGCAGGGGAATCTAGAAGCTGCAGTGTGAGATGTCTGGGATCACGTGGGTGCAACACCCACCTCCGGAGAAGCAGGGAAAGGAGTCCTGGCAAGGCCTGGCATGCAGGGAGGCATCCGTCCATCTCTGGTGGACAGCTGGGACCTACACAATAAGGTGAACCATGAAGGGCAAGGCAGGGGAGGTGGTACCAGAGAGCCACAGAGCAAGAGAAAGTCGGAGAGAACCCTTGTCCAATATGACTGGCATTCTTACAAAAAGGGGAAATTTAGGCACAGACATCTGTCCAGGGAGAAAGAAGTCCATGTAAAGATGAAGGCAGAGATGGGAGTGACACATCTACAAACCAAGCAATGCCAAAGACCGTCCCCAAGCCAACAGAGGTGTGGGCAGAGGCCTGGGACAGACTGTCCCTCAGAGCCCTCAGCAGGTACCAACCCTGCCCGCACCTCGGTCCTGGTCTTCTGGCCTCCCTAACTGCGGGACAAGGCATTTCTTTAGCTGAGGCACCCAGTTTGTGGTCCTCTGTTATGGCAGCCCTAGGAAATGAGCAGAGAAAGAGAGATGGGTAAGAGGAAGGAAATGGGGTAAGGTAAAAAGAAGCACAAGAGAAGGAAGTGTGCAGAGAGGCCATCTCCTCAAAATCCAAGGGTTCTGACTGGGTGTGGTGGCTCACCCCTGTCACCCCAGTACTTTGGGAGGCTGAGGCGGGTAGTTCATGAGGTCGGGAGTTCCAGACCAGCCTGGCCAAGATGGTGAAACCACACTTCTAACGAAAATAAGAAAATCAGCCTGGTGTGGTGGCATGTGTCTGTAATCCCAACTACTCTGGAGGCTGAGGCAGGAGAATCGCTTGAACCCAGGAAGTGGAGGTTGCTGTCAGCTGAGATCGCTCCACTGCACTCCAGCCTGGGTGACGTGACAAGAGACTCTGTCTAAAAAAATAAATGAATAAATAACATCCAAGGGTAGGGGCTCAGCCCTGCTGTTCCCGGCAGCAGGCCAGGCCCCAGAAGGAGAAAATTCCTGCTTCTCTGCACATTCCCTCTGTTTTTCTTCCCTCCAAGCTCCACTGCCAAGGCTACCTCTTAGGAGGATTCATTTTTAATAAATCAGCACTCTGTTTTTCTGTACTTAGTAAAATTTAAGACAATGAGTCATTGAACCTGTAAGGCTTGGGTTGACTAATTACCACTGAACAGCTGCCTGGGATGGCCATGTGGCCCTCGGGGAGGAGGTAGAATGCTGTCTGTGTGTGGAGCCGAGAGAAGACCGGGTGACAGCACTGCACCCGTGTGATCTGTGCAGTCCACGCCACGGCCGGGTCAAGGGCAGGGAACGGGCTGCACACCCTGCGGGCACATGCTCGGATGTTATGAAGTGTGTTGCCAATGCCCACACCGGAGGAAGCGGGGCACTGAGACAAGAGGAGACTGTGGCCCCAGCCACAGGCCCATAGGACAATCAAACCTAAATTTCCACCAAAGGACCCACAAAGAGGGGTGCAGCCCCCGCAAGGAGAGATTCGGAGCCATGGCATGCGGAGCGAGCGTGGTATGGAAGACACAGTGCTCCTGCCTCACACTCTCCTTCAGTGGGGACAAATGCACCACCCAGAGCCTGCCACCCTCCCCAGAACACACTCTGTCAGTTCAGTCAAACACGCTTTCTGCCTAGAAAGCTCCTCTCCTTTCCCAGCTCAATGGTGACCTCCCCATGAAGACTACAGAAGCCACAGCTCCCCTGCCTATGGGTAAAGTACAAGCCTCCCGGCACCACTGAGACCGCTCCGGCCCACCTCCACCCTACTGCCACGGTGCTCCGCCTCCCCTCGTTCCCTCGGGAATTGCTCTCCAAACACGCAGGCTGGTGCCTCACGTCCCGTTAGCACGCTCCCCAGAGGAACCCGTCCAGCTGTTCATGATTTCTCTGCCTTCTACATGCTTGCGTCTTCGTGCACAACAAATCTTCTTTTTCTTCTCTTTCTCTCTTTTTCCTTTCCTGTGTCTTTTCTTCTCTTCTCTCTCTTTCTCTCTCCTTTCCTCTTTTCTCTTCCTCTTTCCCTCCCAACCTGCCTCCCTTCTTTCCTTCCCGACACAGGGTCTGGCTCTGTCACCCAGGCTGGAGAGCAGTGGTGCAACCATAGCTCACTGCAGCCTCATCCTCCCAGGCTCAAGTGATCCTCCTGCCTCAGCTTCCCAAGTAGTTGGGACCACACGCATGTGTCACCACGTCTGACTAATTTAAAAAAATTTCTTTTTTCTGGAGACAGAGTCTTGCTCTGTTGCCCAGGCTGGAGTGCAGTGGCACGATCTTGGCTCACCACAACCTCCGCCTCCCAGGTTCAAATGATTCTCTTGCCTCAGCCTCCCAAGTAGCTGGGATTACAGGTGCCCACCATCATACCTGGCTAATTTTTTGTATCTTTAGTAGAAACGGGGTTTCGCCATGTTGGCCAGGCTGGTTTTGAACTCCTGACCTCAGGTGATCTGCCCGCCTCAGCCTTCGAAAGTGCTGGGATTACAGGCGTGAGCCACTGTAACTGGTCGAGTTTTGAATTTTTTGTAGAGGTGAAGTCCTGCTATGTTACCCAGGCTGGTCTGGAATTCCTGGGCTCAAACAATCCCCCTGCCTCAACCTCCAAAAGTGCTAGGATTACAGGCGTGAGCCACCACACCCGGTCAAGGCATACTTTCACTATGTGTTCTGAGTGACTCTACCTTATCATGAGACCATAAGTAAAGGCTATGCCTCCAATCTCCAGGACCTACCAGCGGTCAGACCCAACTGGTACCTGAATAAACAAACGCACAGCAGTGGTGACTAAAAGCTGCTCTAATCAAACATCAGGGTTCCCATCTAACAAGTCTTCCTTTTCCTGGGAACCTCAGGACATTTATGGACCTAGAGCCAGAGGTCAAAGGTTCAGGGCCTTTTTCTGATGTCAGAGGAGAAGAAGCCACAGCAGAGGATTCAAATCTCTCCCTTCCTGTCTCCAGGCCACATGATGCCTTTTTCTAGGAAGTCTGACTGAGGACAATGGCCCCATATGGCACCCCACGTTCTGCCTCACCTTCTCTCATCCCATTCCTTTCCTACCCCTGGCCCCTAAATGAAGCAGGGAGCATTCCAGAAGAAAGTTGCCATTGACCCAAGTTTAACATGAAGGCAGTTATTACCATGTCATGAGGATGTGTGTGAGTCCCAAAATGCCACAAATGGTTTACCTTTTGTGCCATATAAACACCCTAAACTCAAGTTTTACTCAACACTCATTAAATGGGAAGAAAAACATTAAAGAGCATCGGCCTGCCTCTGTGAAGCTCTCATCCACCCAGCTCTTACAAAGAGGTAGGCATGCTTCCGAGCGGCGCAGCAAAACGACCACTGCCGAGGCCGAGCTGAAGTTATTTGGTGGCAATTAAAAGGAGCTGCCATAGTTACCCAAAGCAAACAAGCCAACGGCTCTCTCCAGGTGCCGGGCAACCGCAGAGCAGGGACAGGCAAGGGAATTCTCAAATGATCCTCCCACACCAAACCTGGTTCAAGACACGGTCTCAGCAGCAATTAAGAGGCCAATTATTTTCTGTAGCTTATATGGTAACTGATCTGAGTTATGGGCCGAGGAGCTGGGCTTCATGCTGATAACCCAAAGGCAAGGAACACAGAGAGCATTAGAGCTGGAGAGGGCTCTCCATCCATGTAGCCAGCAGTCCCCAGTCAGAGACTTTGTGCCCCTGGAGAAGATATCAGCGATGAGGCTGTCAGCTTCCAAAGGCCAACTAGAAACTGCACGCAGACCCAGTTCTTTACTTCTGACTAACGCATAGCAACAATGGTTAACCTAAATCGCTGATGGCTATTGAAAGATTAAAATTATACATATATATACACACACATACGCATATATATATTTACATATATACACACAAACGTAATTATTTATATAATTATATATACACGTGTGTGTGTGTGTGTGTGTGTGTGTGTGTGTGTGTGTGTGTTTGCCAGGCCAATATAGTTTATTAAGATATCTATTTATATATGCACTATGGTATCTGATATATAATTTTATATATGTATATGCCCAATTGATACAAATATATCTATCTGACTTCATTTTATTGAATAGGAATTCATCTGACTTCTTAGTTTTATTTTATTTCTGTTTTTAAAGACGCAATCTCACTTTGTCTCGGGCTGGAGTGCAGAGGCCCGATCATAACTCACTGCATTCTTGAACTCCTGGACTGAAGTGATCCTCCCACCTCAGCCTCCTGAGTAGCTAGGACTGCAGGCACACAGTACCATGCCTAGTTAATTTTTATTTTATGTGTAGAGACAGAGTTTTGCTATGTGGACCAAGCTGGTATCAAACTCCTGGACTCAAGTGATTCTCCCACCTCAGCCTCCCCAGCTGCTGGGATTACGGACATGAGTCATCGTGCCTGGTCTGACTTCCCAATATTTATTAATTGGTTTCTAAGAGGAAAACATATTTTTTCAGGACTCAGGGTCTTCTAGGAGAAAAATAAGTTAAAGACTGGGTGCAGGGGCTCACGCCTGTAATCCCAGTACTTCAGGGGCTGAAGTGGGTGGATCACCTGAGGTCAGGAGTTCAAGACTAGCCTGGCCAAAAAGGTGAAATCTCATCTATACTAAAAATACAAAATTAGCTGGGTGTGGTGGCACGTGCCTGTAATCCCAGCTTCTTGGGAGGCTGAGGCAGGAGAATTGCTTGAACCCGGGAGGTAAAGGTTGCAGAGAGTCGAGATCGCGCCACTGTACTACAGCCTGGGTGACAGAGCAAGACTCCATCTCAAAAAAAAAAAAAAAAAGATTTGAAAAGAAGTGGTGGAGATATTAGAATACACTCTAATTCCTATTGTCACAGCTGGGGAATCATGTTTCAGAGACATGATTCCTATACTATTTGGCCAATGAACTTATTTTTAAGGAGACTAAATTATCTTAGCCTCCTTAAAATAAGTTCAGGAATCACTACCTACCTTAATCAGCTCTTAGAAAATCAGACCACTTGTTAGCAGAGTAAAGGCTCTGAGAAGTCCTGCATTTAGGGAATGTTTAATTTAGGAGTTGCTACATGTATTTGGCCACAGAACCCTTGTGTCTCCTAACGCCTCTCGATGCCCTGGAGAAACATGGCTCTAGAGGGAAATGTCCAGTCCTCCATCTAGAGTCCAATTCTGTCCAGAAAAATGGTGAATTTGGTAAAACTTTCTAAAATCTCCTCCCCCTCTAGGGGTTCAGATTTCCCAGCTGTGAAGTGATAGGAGTTACTAGAGTGTTCTCTAACACCTCCACCACTTCTTTGAAAGTTATTTTCATCCCAGAGACCCTATGTCCTGAAAGAATGTGTTTCCCTCTTGAAAACCAATTAATCAATAAACAGTCTGACCACACATTAAAACGTTAGGCCTTGGAACAGGATGCTGCCAAACTTCTCCTTCCTCTCTCCTCCCAAAAGCCAAGAACTTTCCAAATCAAGTGCCAATAAAACCACAGGGCCCGGGTGCATGGAGACTGGGCGGGAAAATACGCCTTGCTCCCAACTCAAAGAGCCTTGGCCCATACAGATAAATTCTCCTGCCAAGGATACTTAAATGGCTGAGAATGACCTAGAAGGCAATCATCTGCCTAAAATAAACTCCAAGATGATGCAATCCTCTACATCAACACCTGCCATGAAGATCTGTAGACCCAAAGGCAACAGGCCTCGGAATTTCGGCCCAGTTGTGCCCTGAGCAAGACCCTTGAGCAAGACTAAATCTGCACAGCCATCTCCAACACAGTATTCCCAATGCCTGTAATCCCAGCATTTTGGGAGGCTCAGGCGGGTGGATCATCTGAGGTCAGGAGTTCGAGACCAACCTGGCCAACATGGTGAAACCCTGTCTCTTATAAAAATATAAGTTAGCTGTAGTGTCTTTTTGTTTGTTTGTTTTTGAAATAGAGTCTTGCTCTGTCACCGAGGCTAGAGTGCAGTGGCGTGATCTCGGCTCACTGCAACCTCTATCTCCCGGGTTCAAGCAATTCACTGCCTCAGCCTCCTAAGTAGCTAGGATTACAGGCACCCGCCACCACACCTGGTTAATCTTTTGTATTTTTAGTAGAGACGGGGCTTCACCATCTTCGCCAGGCTGGTCTTGAACTCCTGACATTGTGATCCACCCGCCTTGGCCTCCCAAAGTGCTGGGATTACAGGCATGAGACGTTGCTCCCGGCCAAAGCAGTGGTGTTCTTCACTCGCTCATAGAGATGTTATAAGGCTAGAGGAGAGACAGACATACGTGTGCCCGGGACTCATCCCTTCTTGTCTGTCTCGCCCTCTGCACCCCGAGTTCCCTGCCAAGGGCAGGAACTGCTCTTCAACATCTTTGCATCCACAGAAATAAGTTCAGAAAGATTGTTTATTGCCGCTGTTAAATCATAGTGGTCGTCTGATGTTCTGGTTCCGCTGCCCAGAGATCCCTCACCTTGGCAGCATCCGCTTTGGGTGAGAGTCCCAAGAGGGCGGTCTCCGAGGGGCATCTGTTCCATCTTCACACACAGTGATAAGGCCCATCATAAAAAGCTTCCTGGTGATGTTTCTACCGCACCTCTTTCCCACTTCATCTCCAGAGCTTTGTCCAAAGAGTCTGTGCATAACACCCACATGCGGGCACCAGCTGGGACGGGAACGTGTGTGCGCCTGTGCCCGTGTGCATGCTGCGGAGGAGCAAAGCCAAGGTTTTCCCAAGATGACGCAGCAAATCAGCAGGAGCAGGTTCTGCTGGGCACAACACGCTGCCCCGCTTCTCTGAGCACGCAGACAGGAGGCCAACAATTAAAAACTGCAGCCCCCAGCTCCCCCCCACTGTTCCCCTGCTGCCCTCGTTCCCCTGCTGTCTTGGTCCCTGCTCCCCACATCGCTCAAGAACATCTCTGTTTGTTTTGGACTGACTATACACAAAAACTTCACCACTCAGGGGGCATGAGGAGAGAGAAGTGTGCTTGTTTAAAGACGATCTCTTTCTAACGGCTGTAATCTTTAATTCATAACGGTCCTAGGAACCAGCGGTGGACAAGGGCTGAGAGCTGCCCCCCCTTTTTCAGGGTTTTAAAACACAAGCGGCTGCACAGGAAGTTGGTTTTCACAAAGGCAAGAGAGAAAAACATACTAATTCACAAGCAGTGGCTTCAAGCCCCCCATTTCAAGTCTTGTGACGGCTGCCAAGTGGCCCGACTGTGACCACAGCTCCCTGTGTGTGAGTCCGGGGGCAGGGGCTTCCCTTCATGATTCAGAGGCTGACCACAAAACCATCTTTTGTGCAAAGTTACCACAGAAAGAGACCATTTCATATACAAGCTGCAATAGACAGCTGGCTACACTTTAAAAGAAAGAGATGTTCTAACACAAGCCCCAGAGCCACATGAAGAGGCGTGAGGAGGGAACTCAAAGTCACTGAGCATCTCTCACGCACCTGAATGTGAGCTAGGCACTCTGTAAGAGCTTCCTAAGGCGGGTGGGAAAATCAGGCTCTCAGAGGTTACTGAACAGCCTCAAGGTCATGGCAGGAATGGGGTTCCAGGCAGGCCTTCCACTCCTACGGCAGGAGCAGCAGCAGAGAGGGCCAGTACGGAGAGACGCGTCAGAGTCCAGGATGGAACGATGCTAGTGGCACCCCCCTTCCCTAGCCACCGGGCTGTGCTGTTACCTCCACTGACTTTAATCTAGTGAAGAGCTCAAGCGCCACATGGGCTACCTGCCTGGGAAGAACTCTAGTCCATGGCAAAAGTTCAAAGCCACAGACCCAGGTCCAAGGAGATCTCAAAAACATACACCTCGGCAGCTACAGGGAAGAAGAGGCAGGCTGGAACCTCTCTGACTGCCCTTGAGAGCGGCAAATGGAAGCACATGGGCACTGGACACCAGCACCCTCGTGGTGACTTGGGACGGTGGGCTTCTCACTATCCACAGTTCCTGGTGGCTTTGGCGGCTGCCAAAGGCACACATCAATCATCACTCCGCCCCGAGCTCTGTCATTTCAATAACATACTCAATGTATTCAAGATCTACCCAGAGCTCCTGGGGCAAGCCAGTCCTCTCCACTCAGCCCCTGTGTGGCTGTTTACTTCACTTAGCCTTCTGCCCTGTGAATGAGGGCTCCCCACCAGGTGTCAACCTTGACGACCAACAAGTGGGTAACAGAACACAGGGCCCGTAGCCCTTTCTTCCCAGAGAGGTTCTCATCCAACCAGTGGTTTTTGATGAGAACAATAAAGGCATGAGCTCTGGGGTCAGGCAGTTTGGATCCTGGCTCTGTCAATTCCCAGCTTTGTGATCTCAAACAAGTTACTATGGCGTAATTCCTCACCTGCAGAGTGGGAATGATAACAGAACGTAACCCGAAGAGGGTGTTGAGAATTAACCCATTTATGCCAGAGGTTGCAAACTTTTGTGTGTGTGTGTGTGAAAACTCAGACCTTGGAGATGACCTTGAGCAGTAGGATATAAATAACTCCCAAAAGCTTAGTGTTCCAATAATGGAACGCTAGGCATAAGTAGGCTAAATGAGGTAATACAAAATCATGCCCGGCACAGGGTATATGCTGTACACAGGCAAATGCTTGTGTCTGCTTGTGCAGTTGTTCTGATATTGGCATTAAACTTCTTGCTTTGTTCCTCTACTAGGCCGAAATGAGACACAAAATCAAGTGTCCTATGACACGGTTGACTTCTCACCACATAGGAAGTTTTAGGGACATGGATTAACCATGAATCATCAGGTTATCAGGCCTGTGGTGCTCATCACCTGGGCTGCAAGAAAAGGGCAGCAAGCCTCAGTCACTGTCACAAGATGCCCTGAAAAGACAGCAGCATTGCAGGTAAGCGGCCACAAGCGTAAGCAAGAAGTCCCTCGGGCCAGGAGTGGTGGCTCACACCTGTAATCCCAGCACCTTGGGAGGCCGAGGTGGGCAGACTGCTTGAGGTCAGAAGTCCGAGACCAGCCTGACCAACCTGATGAAACCCTATCTCCACTAAAAAATACAAAAATTAGCCAGGTGTGGTGGCACACGCCCATAATCCCACTACTCAGGAGTCTGAGGCAGAATCACTTGAACCCAGGAGGCGGAGATTGCAGTGAGCTGACATTGTGCCACTGTACTCATCTGGGCTACAAAGCAAGACTCCATCTTAAAAAAAAAAAAAGACCCTCAACCAGAAACAAGCCCTCAGCCAGCACTGACCTGGCAGTTCTGTTCCGTATCTGCCTTGCAGAATCCTCCCCCAGTCTGAGGTTAGAACCTGCATCCAAATCCCAGTTCCCCACCTCTCAGCTGTGGCACAGAAGGCAGGACCTGAACCTCATCAGGTCCTCACCTATAAGACAGGGATGATGACAGAAGCACCCTCATGGGCTGGTAAAAGGAACACAGAAGATGAAGCACAAAACACACTTTGCTCAGCTCCCTGCATGTTCTAGGTATTAAAGAAAAGTACTTATTAATGTAACTGCAAAAATGAGAGAATTCAGGCCTTGTCTCTTCAAATTTGAACCATCTTAGATAACAGCAATCTTTTCAAGTACGAAGTCTTCCCTCCCACTTTTGTTTATAAGTCCAGAAAACACAGTCCATATTCAATGATCCTAATCTACAGAGTAGAAGCAAGCAGATGGATTGTTAAGACTGCTGCAGATCGGGGTGGTGGCTCATGCCTGTAATCCCAGTACTTTGGGAGGCCGAAGTGGGAACATCACAAGGTCAGGAGTTCAAGACCAGCCTGGCCAACATAGTGAAACCCCATCTCTACTAAAAATGCAAAAATTAGCCGGGCGTGGTGTCATGTGTCTGCAGTCCCAGCTACTCAGGAGGCTGAGGCAGGACAATCGCTTGAACTCGGGAGGTACAGGTTGCAGTGAGCCGGGATTGCGCCACTGCAACAATTCAGCTGCCCCTCACGAGTTCAGGCCCTGCTAAGTGGTCTCTGGCCTGGCATGGGGCACACCAATCAGCAGGCAAAAGGCTGGCTTCTAGTCCTGGCTCTGCCACTGGCACACTTGCGGGCCAGGTGGCCTAGGGAAGTTGCTTCCCCTCTGTGAGAATAGACAGGGGTTCCTGTGGTCACTTCTGGCTGGACAAGGCTACCTGCTGTCCTGGTGGAAAAGAGAAGAGGGCTGCAAGATGCTTTGCCCAGACAGCCAGAGCAAAGAAGGCCAGAACCTGCCTCCCAGGCACCAGCTGGTGAACCTCTACTTCCCATCTAGGGAAGCTAGCCAAACCATGTCTTCTCAATAGAGCCTGAGGAATGACGGTGTGGTCACAGGTGCCACCTTGGGAAAATTGGATTTGAGGCCATGGGAGAGGTACTCCTCACTAAAGAAGCAGAAGAGGACAAATCCCATTAGAATGGTCAGCAAAGCTTGGGGGTAAGGGCCTCTTCTCTGCACAACTTCCTCAGGCCCTGATGTTCTTCTTCCCCAAGCCTTCACTTTGGGAACCCACTAGCCAGCTGATGAGGGTGCCAGGCTGTACCCTGGCCCTTCCCTGTTTCTGAGAGGACCAAACTGCCTCTACTGGGCAGCAGTTGTGAAGAGTTTTAAAGACTAGAGCTTCACAAGGATGCGAGGAAGAAGGCTGGTCAGGGCAGGCAGCTGTGCCGGTCTCGCTGCTATTCCTGAATCACAGTGTGGCTTTCTCAAAATTTGCAGCTCCAACTTCCCACCTTAAATCGCAGACAGCAGCAAAGCACCAGAGCAATTTTGTCAGCTGACCTCAGAGCAGAAGTAGAAGCAGGTGAGAATGAGATTAGGGACCCATTTTCCGTGAAGATCCAGCAACAGCTACAAGGCCTCTGCTCTCAGAAAAAGGATGGAGAGTCTCACTGTCCAGAGATGCCATGCCCTGGCTGGCACCTAAAGCTGCACAAACATCGCAGGACAGCTGGGAGCCCAAGATGGGCTGATTCGGCACGCTGCTTCCAAAACAACCACCAGTCCTCTGAAGGTGCCTTCCTCCAACACTGCCACTTACATCTGCTGATTTACTTAGCGGAGGATCTTGTGTGCATTTCGGGACAAAGGAGGGGGTGGCTTCTCAGAGAAATCCTCCATAAATGTGCACCCACACACAGGTACACAACCACATTCTCACACATTCACATGCTCAAAAACCCGCAGTGGGCACAGATGTCTCGCAGAGCATTCACTCTACATTCCTAGTTCAGAGGCGTGTCCGGGGTCCAGCTAAAGGCACAGGAAGCTCCAGTTGGCCACAGTATCTGGTACTCAATCGAGCCCCAACCCTTTGCTCCTCTGGAAACTTACCTGTACCCTCCAACTACCCATCATCTCAATCTTAACCCGGATTATGAGCAATCGAGGAAGCTTCACAAAGGCCAAGGAGAACTAAGAGAAGGTAGGAACACCAAACACCACCAGCTGGACCATCCTACCCCACGTTTAAAAACACTGCACTTGCCCATCAAATCTTCCCTCTTTCTCCAGCTAAGTCTCGGGAAAGGACAGAGGAAAAGGCGAAAGTTTTGGGAGGGGGGACAGCCTGAGAAATCAATACTATGTTATTTTCTCTGAGTATACAGAAGAGTATATAAACACACAGAAAAATCCAAGCGTATATAAATACACAGAAAAAGCTCTGTTATAAATACGAAAGTAAGATCAAGGGTGGTGGCAGGGGCAGGGGGGATTGTACAAAGGTACTGTTGCCTTCCCCCCCCCTTTTTTTTTTTTTTGATACGGAGTTTCGCTCTTTGTTA
>NW_022436952.1:15147305-15147580 GCF_009761245.1 Sapajus apella | reverse complement strand
GTATTTTTAGTAGAGATGAGATTTCATCATGTTGGCCAGGCTGGTCTTGAATTCCTGACCGCAGGTCATCCGTCTACCTCAGCCTCCCAAAGTTCTGGGATTACAGGTGTGAGCCACTGAACCCGGCCTATTTATTTTTATTTTTATTTTTGAGACTGAGTCTCACTCTGTTGTTCAGGCTGAAGTGCAGTGGTGTGATCTTGGCTCACTGCAACCTCCACCTCCTGTGTTCAAGCGATTCTTCTGCCTCAGTCTCCCAAGCAGCTGGGATTACA
>NW_022436952.1:15136427-15147205 GCF_009761245.1 Sapajus apella | reverse complement strand
CTTGGCTCACTGCAACCTCCACCTCCTGTGTTCAAGCGAATTCTCCTGCCTCAGCCTCCCGAGTAACTGGGATACCAGGTGTGCGCCACCACGCCCAGCTAATTTTTGTATTTTTACGGGGTTTCACCACATTGGCCAGGCTGGTCTCAAACTCCTGGCCTCAAGAGATCTGCCCACTGTGACCTCCCAAAGTGCTGGGCAGGAATGAGCCACCATGCCCAGCGGACTTTTGCCTTTTCTATACAGTTAATTTTTTTTCTAAGGAAAGCGACGTCTTAAATTACTTTATGTAATTTAACAAAGATTTTTTCTTTCTTTCTTTAAGCTGGGGAATACTATTTCCAGTTGCTACTCCAGCCCCAGAAGGAAATAAATCTTTTTCTTCCCTCTCATTTTTCATTTTGAAGAAAGAAAAGAAAACCCTTTTCCCCTCCAATGTAGAGTTTACTGGAGGTCAAATTCTAGTGCCTATAAACTTTGATAATGTCCCTATAATTTACTATATCTTTTTACAGGTGCTACAGCTTTTTTTTTTTTTTTTTTTTTTTTGAGACACAGTCTCGTTCTGTCACCCGGGCTAGAGTGCTATGGCATGATCTCAGCTCACTGCAACCTCCAACTCCCTGGGTCAAGCAATTATCCTGCCTCAGCCTCCCCAATAGCTAGGATTACAGGCATGTGCTGCCACGTTCAGCTTATTTTTGTATTTTTAGTAGAGACGGGGTTTCACCACGTTGGCCAGGATGGTCTTGATCTCCTGACCTCATAATCTGCCCACCTCAGCCTCCCAAAGTGCTGGGATTACAGGGGTGAGCCACCTCACCCAGCCGGTGCCACAGCTTTTCATAGCAAAAAGCAAGTAATTTTTCACTGCTCATTTGCAGCATGGAAAGGGGAAAAAAAAAATCTGTCGTGTCTGACGTGTCTATGCTAAAACACTTCATTTTCCTTTCTAGTCAGTAAGTGAACTAAAAATTACTTCTTGAAAATAGATGCATATGTTTATAATGGACACATAACCTATGCATCTATGATCAAGCCCCAGGGAAAAACAATAAAATAAAGATAAACACCCAGAGAGTGGCCAATACCATCCGCTAACAGAGCCTGACTGTATTCAATATATCTACGTTTGAGAAACCACTGGTCCACGAGGTCAAAGATTTCTTGGGTCACAAACAAATTCTAGCAATCCCAGTCCTCCACACATGTGAAGAAAATTCCAGAGTGTGGAAGATCTGCCACTCTGGAGCTATGAACCATGATGGGATGGAGAAGGAGTAGGGATAGAGATGAGACCAGGAGGAAGCTGAGCAGCTCCGTCCTTCTAAAGAGGGGCCTCACCCAAGCCTTAAGCAGGCTGAGTAAGTACTTTCTAGCACTCATATTGGACACAGTAGTGGCACTCCTATAAAACAGTGGCAGTGGAGGGAGGACAGCGTGAGTGGGTAGGCACTGGCACATCATGCAAAGCGCACTGGCCTTGGAGTTAGATGTGTGGGTGTCAACCCCGGTCTGGCTTTCAGCCAACAACACAGTAATGACGCCTTTCATGATAACGAAGAACATTAAACATCTGGGCATTTACATACCTGCCAGGCATCACGCTAGGCAGGCACTTTGCATGCGTGATCTTGTGTAATCCTTGCACCCATCCTCCACTCATTCCTAATGATTATCCTCATTTTGCAGATGAGGAAGCTGAAGCTCGGGATAGTTACACGGAGGGGCCATGGTCCAGGCTAGTAAGCGGCTGGTGCCATCCTGACAGTACCACCTTAACCTCTCTAGGCTTCCCTTGCTGCCCCTCACCTGGTTTTGAGGCTCCCAGAGCCAACACAAACCATAGAAGTCCAATAACCAAGTGTTACCCAGCGTGCTCCTGGAGGGGTGGCCCAGGGACCAGCATACCTGGGTCCCAAGAGAAGAACGGCCAGACCCGAGAGTCCTCCCCCAACATTCACACATCTCCCTACCTTCACCAAGCAGGGAGCCAGCATGGAATGTCTGTTATTAACAGCCTGGACAGCAGAAATCCACACTTCCCGCTGCTGTGTGGCTGTGATGGAGGTGAGGGCGATGGGAAGAGAAACCTGTTCCCTATACCCACGGTCAGGCTCCCTGCCAAAACCCGCCACACACCATCTTCCCTGTTCATTTTGCCTCATGGATGATTTTTAAAGCTTTTTAATTGTCCTTAATAAATTACCTACATGTGCATGATTGTTACAATAGTTTCATTAATTTTTCTCCGAGCATCTAAGCTGTTTATCACAGAAGTATTAATGGAAAAGAAAAACATGTCAGGCAGGCACTTTCTCACACACTCCAGGCTTGGGCAAATTAACACTTATGGGATTGTTTTCCTACACCACAAACAATTAGGGACGTCTTTATTTCATCCGAGCAAATCCTCTCTCAGCAAGGCTAGGAGGAGGATGCCCACCAGAGACACCTGCGGCTGTCCACTGTGGAAGCGGCACACAAATGCCTGCCTGCCTCTGGTTCAGTAACTTGTAAATATATCTCCAGTCCTTCCGCTGAAATCTGCACTGATCATCCTCAGCGCTCACAACTTGCTCCAAACCAACTAGGGGAGACACGTCAGTGATATTTCAAATGAAGTACTTCTTGGTATCTGAGGCCTCCACTCAGAAGTAAATTGTCAGTGTCGGTGGGGCCGGGGGAAGAGATAAGAGGAAGACGGTGATGACCAAAGGTGACATCCCAGAAGCCAGGTATGTGGTTTCACAAGGACAATGGCATAGAACGCAGGCACTGGGTCGTGCCATCCTCAGGGGACAGATCGTCTGGACTTCCAGTTGTTGAAGAGGGGAAAGGGGCTGCTGGGAGGGTGGCTGTAACACCTGAGACCCCCAACGCCACTCCACATACTTACCATCCAACTCAGGGCTTGACGGCACAGCTGTGTCAGCTGGGCTGTACTCATGTGACAGCAGGGTCAGGACTCAGACAAAACACGGAACATTTCCTCCACAGATGGTCCCCCCTATCCAGGGACCACCATTCCAGAGAAGGGTGACTTAAAATTTAAAACTTAAGCTGGGCACAGTGGCTTGCACCTGGAAACCTGGTTACTTGAGAGGCCGAGGCAGGAGGATTTCCTAAGACCAGGAGTTCAAGACCAGCCTAGGCAAGAGACCACATAGCTACAAAAAATAAATAGATAACAAAACATACACACACACACACACACACACACACACACACAGACACACACCCCTAGCTGAGCATAGTGGCACGCACCTCTAGCCCTAGCTACTTGGGAGGCTGTGGCAGGAGGATCACTTGAGCCCAGGAGCTGAGGCTACAACGAGCTATGATCATGTCATACATTCCAGCCTGGGCGATACATGCGACCCTATCTCTACATAAATAAATGATCATTTAAAAAGTTTTCTAAACTTGTACTGTGGCAGCTGAGATGCTTCAGCTTTGCTGTTAAGGGTGACAGTCAATCTCTTTGCAGCACATGGATTTTTGGAGCCAAGTTTTACGTAGCAACCTTGCATCAAAGCATATGTGAGTGTGGCTATCCAATAAAGCCCAAAGCTTCAAGGCCTGCCCCAGCCTGACCCCAGCGCATCTTCCCAGAAGGTTCATTTCTTGCCACACCGGACGATATGGTGCTCCTCTAACCCACTGTGCGTTCCTTCTGCTGAAAATTTCCTCCCATTTTCAGCGGTTCTATCAAACTCCCACTCATCCTTAAGAGCCCCTGCTTTTCAGCCCCAGAGTCAGTGACATTCCTCCAGCATGTGAGTGCATCTCTTTGACAGCTTAGTAGGCACTGTAAGAACGTTCCTTGAGTTGAACAGATGCTTGGCCTTTTCTCCAACTGGTGTCCCTCAAGGCATTTGAGCACTTCTGCTGGAGGCTAAACAGCGCAAGGTCCTATTCCATGTGCTTGGCACCTCTAACATTGAGACCAAGTGGAAGAGAGCCCGCAGAGGAGGCCACTGGTGTAGGGACAGAACATCCCACTGTTTTGCTTGCAGTAGGTCTTTAGCTTTTAGCTTCTTTTTTTGAGACAGTCTCGCTCTGTCTCCCCGGCTGGAGTGCAGTGGCTCCATCTTAGCTCACTACAACCTTCGCCTCCCAGGTTCCAGCGATTCTCCTGCCTCAGCCTCCTGAGTAGCTGGGACTACAGGCACACACCACCATGCCCGACTAATTTTTGTATTTTTTAGTAGAGATGGGGTCTCACTATATTTGGCTAGGCTGGTCTGGAACTCCTGACCTAGTGATCCCCCCAACTCAGCCTCCCAACGTGCTGGGATTACAGGCGTGAGCCACCGTGCCTGGCAGCTTTTAGCTGCTTAGGGCACTGCAAATACTTCCTTCTGACCGTCCGTGGCAGAGCCCCACGATCTGCTCCTGCCACCTCGCCAACCTCATCTCCCCTCAGTTGCTGACCGTCACTAGCTCCCCCTTCTTCCTCTGTTCCCTGCAGTCACAAAGCTCATTCCTGCCTTGGAAACTGCATGGGCTGTGCAGTCTCCCTGTTCTTGGATAAGGTCACGTGCCCTAGAGATGCCTCCCTGAAGACTGTGCCTAAACCAACACCCTCACACCCCCCACCCCCCTCCCCAGCCCCTCTGCAGCCTCACACTTGGTTCTATTTCCTCTGCTCTGATCGGTATCAGCAAACAGTGTGTTCCCTTATTTGTCTTCTCATTTACAGTCTGACTCCCCATTAGATTACAGACTTCATGAGAGCCAAGAGCTTGCTGTCGTATTCACCTCTGTGTCCCCCATACCCAGAACAGTGCCTGGCAGAGACCGAGTACTCCTAAACATCTGTCTCATGAATGAATGAAACTCATTCTGGCAGAAAACAAGGTTGGCTCTCCTAAGCCCCTAGAATAGAGTTCCATATTCTGAAAACTGGCCGGGTTCTGCTGAATGCAGCCCAGGAAGCACATAGGAATGGTGCACACTTTGGAATTAGGGGAGGCACCTCCAGGGAGCACTAGTAAGTAATCGGTATGAATTCACAAAAACTAGTTGCATGTTAATATATGCGGTCTCCTCCTTAAACAGTTTATAAACACTATAATTTTCTTCACTAAAACACTGTCTAATAGAACCAAGTCCCCTAATTACAGACGTTTGTATGCATTATTATCTTTATACAATTAAACCTACTAAAGAGAATTAATGATTAAATGTACCCCCCCACCACCCTGTCACTAACCCATCCCTCCCCTAACCGCCAAAAAAACAAACAACACAACAAAAAAACCCAAAGGTGCTGAGGACGCCACGTTGAGCTGTAGACAGACCAAAGTCCCAGGAAACTGAAATTCAGGCTGACACAGAACTTTGTCGCTACAGGAGGTAAAGTCAACTTTCAACTTCAAACCCCAGCATCTGACAGCTCAGCATCTGACTTCAATGTCACATAAAAGGCTTGTGTGTATTGTACAAAATGTCTCATTTCAGGAGCAAACACCTTCCCTCGTACAATTCATCTCCAGACACAAACACGTGGCTTGGTGACCGAAGGAGGCTTTTCTGGGATCATCTCCTAAAAATTTCACAAACGCATTCCTGGCTCGGGGGTATTTACCAGGAAGTCTGCGGCAACTCCTCTGGAGCCATGCAGGTTTAACTGATAAGTCCCTCTCTGGGACACTGGCAGTGCGTCCTGGGGAAAGCATCCATTGTGGAATTTCTGTGAAAAACGTCCAGATATCAGCTACTCTTTCTACGCTAATGCTCCACTTTTTAAAAATTCAGCATCGTGAGGAGAAAAGGGGAACCATGGTCTGTGAATGCCGGGATGGGTCCTCCTGTTTCAAGTGATGAGAGGGCCTTCAGCCCAAAGCCATGTTATCTAAACCCCTGAAAAGCTGGTGGCTGCAAAGGAGAGCAGGCAGAGAGGCTTCATTACAGCCGCAGAGGGGACCCACCCCTGCAAGGCTTTCCTATCCCTCTGGATGTGCCTTGAAAGGTCCCTTTTCCTACCTCAGCCACCAGGTCTTGGGCAACCAGAATGGTCACTTCTGCCCCTCCAGGGACAATGTTCCCTGGCAACAAAACAGGATAACCTAGTGGAAAGATCTGGGCCATCTCATGGGCCCACAGGAATGGCTCTGGGCAAAGTGCACTTCTCCAAGCTGTGTTCTTGCCTGTAAACTAGAGGAATCTGCCTCCTAAGGCTGCTGCTGGTGCACTGTAGATGCTCTGTGAGGAGTGGCTGCGATCATCAGACAAAGGATGCCTAGCCACGTGCAGGAATTCTGCTGGGTCACTCAGGCCTTGGTAATCTCAGCCTCCAAAGGCTTCTTGAGTCCTTTCTAAAACGGGGTTTGGGGTGAGGGGAACGGGGCAGAAGTCAGCAAGCACTTAGGCTCTCCTGTTTCTTTTCTTGTCTTCTGCCCTGGCTCTGCCCCCATCCACCCCCGACCAGAGATGACTGGATGTCAGCTGCGATTCCTGAGAATCTGTTAGGGAATCTGGGACACACACACCACTGGACTGATGGAAGAGGGAGGCATCAGCCCAGTTTTTGGCAAGGAAGAATGCAAAGTGGCATCTGCTGAGGTTTACTATCCTCCTGCTGGGCACGTTCCCCTGGGCACCCACCCTGTCCTCATAAACCTCTAAGGTAGGGACAGTGCAGATCCCCTTTTGCCTCTGGGGGAACTGAGGTACAGAGAGATGAAAAGCTTTGCCCCAGGACACAGCTAGTGAGCGACAGAGTCCAGACCGACCCTCCAACAAGCCTGCCTCCCAAAGGCAGAGCAGCCACATTCAGAGGGCAGGGAGGAGACGGGGTTTTATGCACCAGCTCAGCCCCTCACTTGCTCTTGGACCCGAGAGACCCTCCCAGGCACCCAGTGCTCCCCTCTGCAGAATGGACTTGGCTCTTCCAACCGTGTTCTCTGGATCCGTGAGTCACCAAGGTCTAGGGCTTTCCCACTCAAGCAGCCTCTCTGCCCCTTTTCTGGGCCTTTCTTCAGTGGTTGGGGTATAGACTGGGTGGCCAGGGAGAGGCAGTTCCTGCTGGTGCCACGTGTGCCCGGCACAGCTGCCAGGAAGTCCTATTAGTCAGCACCAACAGCTGCTGCCACAAACACGCGGTGCCAACGGAGAAGACGCGCCTAAGACTCTGCTGAACCTTGGGGGTAGTGGAGAGCAAGGAGTGTCAAGGAAAAGCAGCAGTCCAGACCTTCCAGAGAGCTCCACGTGGGCCCTCCCCTTACCCAAGGCTGAAGCCACAAAGTCACCTGAAGCCAAAAGGCCCCACTCAGCCCCAGCCATTGGCTTGGCTGGATTTTGTTGTCCTAAGTGGGTCCTCAGCTGCAGACAGGCACAGACATCAGCCAGGTAGACAGACAGGCCACAAAAGGTAGATGTCCCCAGAGCCCCGGAGCCCCCACCATGGGGTTCTCTGTTCCCCCAGACCAGGGAAGGTGCTGGCAGGTGGGAAGCAACCCATAACCCCTTAGAGGTGGGTTTGTAAGTATAAGGTCTCCCCGATTACTGCCTTTCTTCACCCCTTCAAACTTTAATGAGGGTGATTTTTGTAAGCATTCTTAGGCTCTACTGTTTCAAGGAGCATTAAATTTCCAGCACTGTCTGCCAGAGATATCCCAGGCGCCCAGCGAGCCGGCAGAAGAGGTCATTCTACGCACTTGTCAGGAAGCAAGCAAGGGGAAGATGGCCCCAGGCCAGCGCTGCCTTCCCCGCTCCCATCCCTCTGTTCTCTGGGCCTTCCAGGGTCTTGTCAGCATCCCCTCTCGATTTTCATCCAGTCTCAACTTGGGCAACAGAACCTGGGGTGTTGGGTTGTTTCCCATAAGAAGAAACACACAGAGGAGATGCCAGTGGAGAACAAAACACGCGTTTCTTCTGGAAGAAGGGGAGGGGAGACAGCTAACTGCTGGTCAGGCTGTACAAAACCCTATAGAATCCAACAAACCTCGTGCTGTTTAAGAAAAATAAATGCCCAAACAAAAATCTCTCCAAGTTCTGAATCTTACAGCAACTCCCCTTTATGAAAGTGAGGCTGTTCATGCTTGAAAACCAAGAAAACACATGTCTCTAGAAGGTTTATAAAAATCAGCTGTGTTGATGTACAGGACCGTGAGCCGACACAGAGGCCAGGTTTTTTTTGTTTGTTTTTAGACAGAGTCTCGCTCTTGTCGTCCAGTCTGGAGTGCAGTGCTGCAGTCTCGGCTCACTGCAACCTCCGGCTCCCAGGTTCAAGCGATTCTCCTGCCTCAGCCTCCCAAGTAGCTGGGATTACAGGTGCCTGCCACCATGCCTGGCTAATTTTTGTATTTTTAGTAGAGATAGGGTTTCACCATGTTGGTCAGGCTGGTCTCAAACTCCTGACCTCATGATCCGCCCATCTCGGCCTCCCAAAGTGCTGGGATTACAGGCGTGAGCCCCTGCACCCAGCAATGGAGGCCAGTTTAAATGTAGAGCCAGCAAGCGAGGGCTCAGGGTGAAGGGAGGAACACCTTCTTGGGATCCCTTCACCCTTCTGTCCTCCCTATGAAGCTACGATTAGGAAATAAACAGTGAAACAATAATGAAAGAAACCCCTGCAGGTATATCATCATGCCTAAAACAGACGACTATAAAAACAGCGACTCCTATTGCTACACACCTACTGTGTGCCAGGCGACGTGCTTAAGTACTTCCCATACGACAATTAGTCTACCTAAAGACCCTTATGAGGCTGAAATTACATGCGTAAGTTTAAATAACGACAAAAAGGAAGAAAGAAGGAGCAGAATCAGGCCAGGAGAAAAGGAAAAGGAAGCGACCCTGATTAGAGATGCCCTCTGCGCTGGAGCTGGCAGAGGGACTTTGTCTTATAGGGTCCTCTTTTCCTAAAACAAAGTCTCCAAGAAGTTCAGAGGTTTACAACATGATTGAGTCCTGAGGCTGAGATTCAAACCCAGTTCCAACTGAGTGCAGAGGTCTGTCTATATGCCGACGGTACTTTTACACTTCTCGAAAAAGAATCTACCTCCCTGCAGTGAAAACCAGCCAGCCCAGCTGGTGGCAGGGTGGTGAGGTGACAGAGCAGGCAGTGTGTCGGGCGTGGGGACACCTCCCAAGGGATTTGGGAGAGGCAAGCTCGGCCAGGCTTCATACAAGCTACTCAAGAGCCTCAGGATAGCAATTTAGCACCAAATGCATTAAAAAGAGTCAGCCCTGGGCCTTGGAGGGAGTGGAACCCCTCCCTCTCCTTGGTCAGCCATCTTGTCCTCATGAGTCACCAGGCCCAGGCAAGGGTGTGGGTGGTTCTGCAAACCCGTCCCCGTCAATGGAAACAGAATACAAAGACTTCATCCTCACATTAGTGGGTTACCAGCGTCATTGCCTCCTACAAAGCGCTGCCTGAAAACATCCGTCTCCAGCACGACCAGGTCCCTGCAGCCCCGGGAGAGCGGCAGGGGGCAGTGTTGCCAGGAGCAAGGCGGCCAGAGCCACAGCTCCCACCCAGGCTGGCCCCTGACCCGAGGCCTCCTCTGAGCCCCAGGGAACCCCTCTGGGCTTCTTTCCTCAGCAGTAAAAAGAGATCATCCAGGTCTACTCCCTCAAACGTTTCTGCAGCTTGAAATACCAGAAACACCAAGACTCCAGATATAAATGAGGGTAGCTATGGCCTCTTGGGGGACCAGGGGACCAGGGCAAAGTCTGCTTCCCCACCTCCTCAGTCCTCACCCTGGATGCCAGGAAATCATGCCTACACCCATGCACAGGGGCACATAAATGAACAAACCCACGCTCAGACCCAGTACACAGAGTGTGTGAGCCGCACAGACTGCCATTCATTCAAGTCCCATGGCGGCCTGCCAAATTATAAATAGCCCAGCTCATTTTTAAGACGACCAGAGATTCAGCAAAGTCCTCTGGCCTTCAGCAGTGTTTGAGCCTCCTCTTAACCTCTTTTAGCTAGATGCTCGACAAGGAATCCAGCCTGACCCAGCCATGCTAGCTGACCATAAGAGTGCATGCGCGCACGCACACACACACACACACGGATAACAAACCCCAGGAAAGATTGTCTGATAAACGGCATCTGACTGATGCTAAGCCCACAGATATGGGGTCCAAAGGGGTCTCCAAGTCACAAGAATGACAAACACAAAGCTATTTCAAAGGGAACAAGAGGCACAGCTTCCTGTGCCCCAGCAAGCGCTGAGCAGCCGGACCCAGCTGGCCACCCAGCTTATTTCTCAGACTTCTATTAGAGCACGGGGCACCCATCACTACCTCTCCAGCTCACAGTTGAGAATGAGCCCTGCCTCCCCACCCTTTCAAGAACAGTTCAAACTGCCTTGCATGGCTTCTAGGTCAAAACACCACAAGTGACTGGTGGTTTGAAATAACGAGCTAACTCTGAAGAGGCCAAGCAGTGGAGACAGATCACATACCTTTACCCTAAGCTATAATCAGAGAGATACCATTGGTATTGAATCTTAGCCAGAACAGACCCCAATCCCAGCCCACCCCAAGCATCACAGGCACAAGTTTAGAGTGAGGTTCTCATTATCTCCAAATTCTCTTCATTGTTTTAATTTCCCCCTCTGGCCTTCAAACGCTAGTCCAAGATTTCAGGCCATTCACTAGGAATCCTGGAAATGTATTCACTGATCAGATTCTTAGGAAACAGCCTTTGCCTATGTTGTGAGCTCCTTCTCTACTGAAAATACAAAAATTAGCTGGGCGTGGTGGCACATGCCTGTAATCCCAGCTGCTCAGGAGGCTGAGGTAGGAGAATCACTTGA